>NW_010231422.1:12220-30063 GCF_000690775.1 Eurypyga helias | reverse complement strand
GCATTCCTGAGAATGTGAGGTGTGCAAGACAGGGATCTGGAAATGTGTATGTGTGTCTTTGTGTCTGTACGTGAAGACATACCTTTGGGAACTTTTGGTAAGGCACAAGCACAGCTTTGGGCTCCCCTCTCGTTTCCCCTTGAGAACAGTCAAGGTGAAAGTGGTGGCTCAGCAGCGTCCAGAGAGCAAGAGGTTCATGCTTCTCTTGGAAGCTTATGATATTTCCATCTTGCCTTCCCTGTTTGTGTTCACTTCTCTCCTTTGCCTGTTCCCCTCTCCAGGACGGAGCATTTTGGAGGCTCCATTCCAGCTGGAACAATGTTCATCTGAGTTCTGTGGTTTCTCGACCAGGCAGAAGCCAGGTCCAAGAGGACTAAGGGCTTTCCTCTAAGCCATTACCAAAGTGTTAAAACTACCACCCAGAAACTCTTAGATCCAGTTTTTGCTGCTGGATGCTCATTAGACCTGTAACCTTCTCCCCCTGGGGAAGCAATGGCTTCACAGCAACACACAGCTGGCTGCCCCGTTAAGTCCAGGTTCCTTGTACTCTCTCCCCAGAGGAGAAGACAGAGGGCATCAGCGTCTTGCTCAGGCAGTTTAATGTATCAACCTTTCATGGTGGTCATGAGAGTTGGGAATCCGCAGGATCATTCCTGTTCCACAGAGGGAGGCATGTGGAAACAGAGAACCATATAAATATATACAAGTAAATATATACACACTCAAACCCCAAATCTCAAGTCTCCTAGAGTCTTGGCATTCCTTTAAAGAGATTTATTTCATCCATAAAATTGCCTGCAAGGTTGTGTTCTTGTAAAGCTGTAACAGACTGTCAAGTCCTTTCTACATGATAAAGGGAAGGCAGTCTCCCAGTGTCATCCAAGGGCAGCCTTCAGAGGCAGGCAGAGCCTCGTGAGTCCACCGGGCTTTGTGCAAGAGGATAAGCCTCTGGCATGGCTGATGGTGCAGTGATGCTTCTCCTGACCCATCAGGACATGAGGCTGTGAGAGGAAGAGGCATGGTTCCCTCCCTGCAATAAGCCAAGCAAACCACATTATGTCACTCCCAAGGAGAGTACCAACTTAACAAACTTCAGTAGTTTTCAACTAGAGATCTCAAGGTACTGAGTAAAAGAAAGGAAGGACCATCAGGCTTTCTATGAAGTGGGGAAACTGAGGAAGAAACTTGCTCAAAGCTTCACAGAGGAAAGCACAAGAATTAGGGATGCCTCACTTTTTGGCTACACGCTCCAGGAAATCTGTGCACTGGGACACACACTGAACCATTCATCTGCCACCCATGCAAACCCCCCTGGGCTGCTCTCATAAAAACGGCTTTTCCTTTGTAAGACAGACAGCTGGGCTTGGCTCTTTTGCCTGTGACTGGGGTAAGTAAGGCAGCTGGGTTTTTACTTCTGGCTCTGCCACACATTTCTTGTGTGACCTACTCTTGCTACAACTGCCCGCACAGTCAAGAATGAAAGGTAACCAGTGCCAATCACATAGGCTTAGTTCCACGGGGGAGAAAAACAAAGTGGTAAGCACAAAAATAGTCTGTAGTGGAAAAGCCTCATAAAGACCTGCTCTTGATCACAGCAGGATTTGGCCCAGCAGGGCTGTTACCCTGCTTCCAGCACTTGCTGCTTCCAGATGCTACGGGAGAAGGTGTCAAAGGCTCAATCTGTGAGTGGTGTGATTCCTTCCTGACCTCAGACGTGAGCTTAACCCTGAAGCATGGGAACCAATGGCCCATGTGATTTCATTCTCACCAGTGTAACTGCACATGGTATTTGCCTTGCTAAAAAATAATTGACCACAATGTGAGAGATGTGTTGAAAGCCAAAGGTTAGCATGGCTAAAATGTGTCGAATTCAATTACCTGGGACAGAAAGAACTATTGCTACAGGAAGAAAAGGTGAGTTGCTTACGGCAGCAATAGACAGTGGGTTTCTACTCTCTCCCCACTCGCTCCTTTTGGGTTTCATTGCTTGCAGGTGGTGTAATTTGACTAGCAGCTGCTGGGAAAGCCAAGCTAGGCTACTCAGAGACACTTTGGATGAAGCTGTCTAATGTTCTTTTACTGTTCGGAGTGGTCTGAGCTCTCTGTGGCAGATTTAGCCTCCGACACAGGAAGTTCCCAAAATGCCTGTCTGCCCCAAACCTGCCAGAAACACATGGGAAGAGATCACTGCACTTACATGTTGAGGATTTACCACCAGCTCCTGTCTGATGGCTGGGTGGGATGTGACCCACATCTCATGGACCAACACCATGATGGTGGCAACATACCCATTTATGGGAAGCAGCTCTGGATTAATGAGACATGGTTCGCTCAAGGGGCAAGGGATTATCTGCAGTGTTTGTGCAGGATGGTCCCACAACTAAAGATGTGAGGCTGAATGATGAAGGTGCATGACATAGCACTTGTGTTTTATGGCAAAGAGCTTCACCTGCTCCTCTCCTGGAACCTCAGAAGGACGCTTTGAGGCACAGAAACACAGCAGAAAAAAACATTACAGTCACTGGTACAGGCTACCCACTGCTCCTGAACTAGTTCTCAGGGTGATGAATGTTAAAAGAGAAAAAAAAGAATTTCAGGAACTGACCAAGGAAATGAAGGAATTAAAGCAGGAAAACACTTCAGAGGAAAACACACTCCATGCAAACTTCAGAGGATTATATAATGCACAGTCTAAGCCAAATTCAGCCTGGGCTGGTTCACTGCCATCAAGGATCCCAATAAAAGTGCCTGTAATCAGTCCATCTCACCATAAAATTCATCCCAAATGCTGCAAAATACCTTGTGTCATTCCCTTTGCGTTCCCTTATCTGTCACTTCATCATTTCCCCTGCTCATACAGGAACAAGGTTCCACTTCAAATCCATTAGCCACATGGCAAGGGTGCCTGGGCTGCATCTGCGCTGTGGCATTTTTGTATGTATTGGCTGATGTGAAGGGACTGTATTGCTGTTTCTTCAGCTATGTGAACTATACCCAGAATCAAATGCTCCATCAAAATCCTAAATTCACTTCGAACCATTAGGAAATTTCTTTCCTGGCCTTGTTAGTGGTGGCCTTGTTTCAACCCAAAGAGCAGATTTTCGACTGAAACAAAGACGGCACTTATGCAACTTTAGCATTGTGGGGAGCATTCCTCAGCAAATACCAGCATTCTTTTTCTTCCTATTTTGTTTTCATTTCAAACCTGTCTTTCTCCTTCCTTCCCACTCCACAGAGGAGAGGCTCACAAGGTCTGCAGAAATGGAGCATGCTGGAAACCACTGCAGCCCTTCTGGTTACAAAACAACAATAATAATAAAGATAAAACAAAATAAACCCTGGAATGGATGTGGCTAACCAGCTGTTGAAACCTGAGGTTGTGCTTCCCTGAGCCATGATAGGAAAAAGACCCCAGCTACTGAGCACACTAAACGGCTCCACATCCACCTTGCCTTTCTCCAGCATCCCCGTCCCACATCCCCATTCACAACACATGAGCAGCAGATCGTTAGCCCGAAGGCTGTTTGTTTTCACTTGGATTTTCTTTTGCTTGTAAAGTCTCACCCACAGCGTTAAGAGGTTCTCCGCAGTGTTGTGGTTGCTCCCCTCCCAGCCGTTGTGGATGGCGTGCACATACATGCACACACGGACCATTAGCGCGCTCCCATCCTGGCTGTAGACGACGTTCCCTGGCTCTAGATGATGTTCATATACCATCAGTTTCAAGCTGAAAGTCTGGCTGAACACCCAAAGGATGCACTGGGTATGGACACACATTGCCCAAACCTCCAAAGGGCCACCCCAGTGACTCGGTACCTGGAGGGATAAATCCACTGTAAGCAACCATGTCCCCAGACAGGATCCAAATACAAACACTTTGTCTTGGGAAGCAGCAACTCCTCAACTCCACTTAAACTGCAAATAATTAAAGTGCAATTATGGGTACCTGGAAGCACTCAAGCCAGAAAAGTCACTTGGATCTCCAACCTAAAATCTCAGTTTAGGAAGGCGCTGATTATCCTCACTCCCGAATCCTACTTCTGAGGAGTAAAACGGGGCCCAGGGAAAGTTAATCACGTATGTTTTGGTTGTGTATGTCTGGCCACAATCTCTCAGGTGAAAGACAGGTTAGGGCTTTATCAGTCACTAATGTTTGTGAGGCAAAAAGCTGGCCCCAACAGTAGCTGTGCTACCATCCCAGCACTACCCGTTTCTCCATTTGACTTGGGTTTCATGAGCTTTTGCACTGTTTCCATTGACTATGAACACATTCAGTTCCCCTGGGTAGACTTGAGTACTGCAGACTTCCCTGGCTTTAACCTTTATTACCAAGGGCAGCAAAGCACTGATCCTGCCACAGTACGAGACTGAAACCTACTGCAATCCACACCAGCACACAGGAGCCGCTCTCAGCTCCTCTCAGTGCTCAGACAAACACATCTCTATCAAGTTCATCTTCCCACACAAGGGTCTGCAGCTCCCATGGTACCTTGTTTCAGGTATGGACTCCCAGTCATGCCCACTCCTGTATCATTGTACACTGGGATAAAGACCACAGCAGCAGCCTCTCCCTCTTTACCCAAGATGGATTTCATTAGAGTCCTTCTACTGGCCACGGGTCTTGCAAGTCCCTCTGAATTACAAAAAAGAGATGTTTCAGCAGACAGTAAGTGAAAGTGAATCAGATTTGGAGCAGAAAACACATTCTTCAAGAGTGCAATAAAACATACATTGACTAGGGATTTCGTTTACAAGGGGAACTATTGTGGCTTGGGTTGGAATTGTTGTGAACACTTACTACGGCCTACGGGGCTTTGCTTACATGTCATAAACCTCAGTGCTTCTCAGTAAACAGCGTGTGCACGTGTGTGACCATGTAAATAACTGTGTGCACAACTGCATACAAAATGTAGTTTAGACACTTAAATGTAGCCTTAGAAGTCCTCAGAACAATAGGCCGAACCAGATGGCAGCGTCGTCCCACAGGAGAACCTCAGGCAGTAATGCAGAATTTCTGGCAGAAGCAGCACAGTTCTAAGAGGAGGATAAATCTCTTACATTTAGGCATGATGCCTAGGCATTAACTTTCCTTTCTTAAGTGAATAGCTTAAGTAATATTTATTTTGTGAGGTAATCTTCTTGTTTCCTCTCACAAACCTAGGCCTAGCACTGCTATTATCATTACATTCTCCCAGACTGCCTTCTCCAGTCTCTCGTCCTCCTTCATTCAGAGGCCCTGGACCTGGTAGTGGCCTGCACAGCCCTATAATCAATCACCTGTAAAATCGGCACTCTTTGGCCTTGCAGAGGCTGAAGATGCCCCTTCCAACCCTACTAAGGATTTGTCTTCTTGCTACATGCTGTGTAGAGCTTGTGAGAAGAAACTCCGGTCCCCTTCCACCCAACTTCAGATGGTGGAATATCTCAGGAACGCTCCCTTCTGCATTGTGTCAGGCCATCATACCTTCAGCTTATTTACGCCTTTCCTTTGATCACTTGTATGAGGGGGAAGACCCCAGCTTGTGCCACCTAAGCTGCAACAAGGGTGCACAATGTATGGATCATGTGGCTGGTTTCCACTTCATAGTCTCTGAGCTATTCAGAGATATATGGATTTTATTAAAGCCTGTTTTACGTCTTCTCCTGCCCAAATCTACTCAATGAATTTTGTCATTCCAAGGAAAAATTACAAGTAACATGTCAGAAGGAGTTTTCAAAAATACAATCTCTTGGTCTAAGCTTTTATATATAAAGTATATAAGAAAAAATGTCATGCTTCTACGCCTGCTGTCTAGAAATCTGAGAAACTGTGAACATGGCATATGTTGTATTGATCTATTTAAACTATCTTTATTTACATTATTAACATAAAAAATATAAATAAATTTAGAATATTCACTGAAGTGTGTCTGTCAATGGAAAAAGTAAAATAATTTAAAACATTTTACTACAAAGGTTTCAGAATAAACTATTATACATTTTTACTTCTCAGACTGACACATCTTAATAACAAGCTGAGTTTTCAAAATACTCTGCAACTGTAGAGAAAAAAAACCTTTTTTTTTACCCTTTCATGCTTATCTGTAGCCAGGCTCTGGAAAGTGCTGCATGGCCTTGAAGGCATTTATTGCTCACACTAATGACACCACATGCCGATGGATCCCCAATCAGCCACAGACATCGTACAATGAAGGTGCTGCACACCTATTAAATTTGCTAAATCTTCTCCCCGAAGTATTTTATTAAGCATATCCTACAACATTCTTGGTGAGGTAATAACGCATGTGACAAGCTCTGGACAGTGTTGTAGACACAAGATGTGTTTTCAGGTGATGGATGCCCTACGGAGGATGATCGAGGGGATCACTGGGGTATGGTATTGTTGCAGTCTCACCAAGCTCATTTTCTAAGGACTGCAGTGTTATTTTACTGGGGTTTAGTGATCCCTTGCATGGACTTACACCGATTGAACTGAACTCTGTAAACTTCCCTTCTGGTGCCGCTCAGTACTGCAGGAAAATTAATGCCTTATTCTTAGATACACAGCTACGGGGAGGTATTTCGGCATCGCTAAAGTTTGGAAACACATGTGCCCTAATAGACTCTCTCCAGACCTGTTCAACAGCCACAAAGTTGCTGAATTTCACATCACGTTATTTGCAAACATGGAAAAAGGGTCTTCTGCCAGCTTTCCTAGCGTTCCGGGTAAAACACGTCTGATTTTCACTTACGGCATCGCAGCCTGCTGACAATAATCAACACCTCTGCCGCAGTGCAAGGGAGCACTCGTGTAAATGTGCATCAGGCCCCCAGGCTTTGCTAAACCGAACCGAGAAGCCGTCCTGTCCTTCCAGACATGGTATTGTCATAACTCCCCTCCCAGAGCAAACTGCGCCTGGACTTACTCCAGCCCTGCAGAACAGCACAAGACCCTTAGCTCATTCTCTGCTGCTTAAAGCATTTAAATCCACTGTGATTCCTTAACCTAAATTAATTGTAGGTTTCCAGTTCCTAAATCCTTGTAACCTCCAGACTGTCCCACACCTTTTCCCAGTGCTATATTGAAATATGTAATAAACTAAACACATCTATGCAGAAAGAAACTGGAGAAAGGAAAGTTCACAATGCAGTCAAACTCTGGGATGCCTTTTATTTTGCCTAAGACTGCTTTCCCAGTACTGCGTACACCAGTAACTCCTGATGACTGCTACAGACACGGAAGTGATTTCCAGCATTTCAGAAGAAGGGATACACGCTGCCTCTCTGCACTTGCTCCTGGTATCGCTCGTCTCCTTCTACCTGGGACATCCCACAGCCACCGATGGCACCTGCTCTGGACCAAGTCTCTGCCCGCTGCCCTCAGGGCTAGCAGAAATAAGACTGGTCAGTTATGTGAACCAACAGAGGATCTGAGCCTTCTTTTCATTTTAGTTTAAGTACAGAATGCTTTAAAAGAAAGTCAAGGATTATAGGTTGAGCTTTAGAAGGGGCTGGTACTTGTACCATAATCAATCTCATACCATGTAGTCATCTAAACAGTATCTTTTCACAGACAATCCAGTAAAATTTAACGAGCTCTCTGTCTTCAGTCTGTCTCAGAAGCCAAGTGCAGTGAGTAACGCCTCTGCACACTTCAGGTTTTGTTTAGGCCCTTGACATCTGCTTGCTCAAAAATAGCTTTGGCACAGGCTTCCTCCACAGCAAATCTACTTACACTTAAGAAAACATGTTGTTTGTTGTTATGGTGCATTACAAGTATAATTCAGAAATATTCACAGTGAAAAAAAAGAATGATTTAGTTCTGGTTTTCTGGCATCTAGTCTCTCTCTCGTCCCCTCTGTATTTTTTAACCACAACATTTTTCTAAGCAGGTTTATCTTGATGGAAAATGCTGCATACACATACACACATACAGAGCCTGCACAATGCAGGCATGCAAAAATAATTAATAACTGTATTATCTTTTTTAAGATTTTCTTTAACTCCTACACAAAAAGCCCACATCAGCAAACAAGGGAAGTTAACATCAAGGAGTAAAACAAGAAAGGCCAGAGAAACTCTGCAGTAATTTTCTTCCGACATTTATGCTTTAATAGATTCCAGAGCCTCATAATTTCTAGGCAGTCTGAAATGGCCATTTGACAGATTTTCACCCTGATGAAAAAGTCATATACTTCAGAGAAAAAATGCAAAATAAAAACAAACAAACTTCCACACACACAACAGAGTGCCCCTGAAGCATGCAAAATAAAGACCGAAAACACCAAATGCAACTCACAACCACCTACAGCTTTCTCCGGGCTCCAGGGTTGTTAGGTGAAGAGGAAAAACTGGGCAGGAGCTTTGATGCTGCGTTCTCAACAGCATTAATTGCCTGACTCCCTGTGTCTGGGAGCTGAGGGGCTCTGTAGCGCTGCCCTTGCTCCCATCCACGCCTGTGCCGGTGCCAGGACATGGCCTGGCTCCTGCGGGACCCGGAGCGACGGCTCACTCGGCATGCCGGCGGTATCAAGGGCAGGTGGCATCTGCCGAGTGCATTCATTCCACAAGGCAGGCATCAACTTCGGTGCTTTGTGGGTGTATGCCAAGTCTCATTTTATATACTCATGCTATACTTGTGCACTAGGCCGTGCTGCCTTCCTACAGAGAGTGAGATCCTGTACCTGTGTAAATCACCACTAACCAGCTCTTAACTGGAGAGTTGTTGAGCCCCGGAGCCTGGAAGTGGAGATTTCCAAGTTCTGAGGCTTTCAGGTCAAAACTCAGCTTCTTTCTGCTCAAGGCAGGGTCATCGCTACAGAAACCAGAAACGATGCCAACCCTCTCAAGACAGTTTCCCTCTGGATCCCCATCCATTTCTGTCGCAGTGAATTGCTGACAGCCTGCTCGGTGACTTAAATGACTTCTTAATGATCATAAACCTCCCTACTTTGGCCTTCTTCCCCTCTCTCTTACTCCAGGCTCCCCTTGGCAGAGCGGCTCAGCAACAAGAATGACACAGAGAAACTCAAAGGCACAACAGACTCTTAAGGACTTCAGCACTGGCCGGCACTTGTGCCCTCTGAGACACCCTTGGATAAGTCCCGGGGCAGAGTGCCCTTCCTCTGCCAAACGACTTGCAAGGATTTCTTTGGATCTCAGGGAGGCATTTTACATTAATCCTGACTGTGTCACATCTGCATTCTGGATTAAGGGAGGCTTTTATTTTCCAGAGCTGTCAATCTGGTATTTTTCCATGCTCAATAAATTCACTTTTTCTATAAACAAAAAAATAACAAAGAAAGAAGATGACGAACTACAAGACGATTTAGTCCTGAAATTTCTGGTTGCTTTTCCTTTCCTAGTGAGGGATCAAGACATACTGCTACAGCTTCATTCAGCAAGGTCTTATGGAAATCTCATTTTGATTCTAAAATGATGTTTCCAAGTGTATGTTTTACTCATTGAAGAACTCACCCTCATTTATCTCTCCTATTGGACAGAAAAGGAACAATAAATTATTCCAGCCCAGAAAGCAAATAGCCAGTGACAAAAAAATAAAAGGAGAAGATTGCCACTTGCTTTCACTTATCTGCCTAAAGATTTCAAAATACCTTCGTATTATGTAAAATGTGTCTGGCTGAGCTTTGGATGGGATCCTACTGTGGCTGCATCTCCATGGCAATGGTAATGCGAGATGGATGCCAGAACTCTGCAGCCTCACATCTTCCTCCTTTTCTCATAATTTCAGTGAAGAGGTGCAGGTTTCTCCTGCCACAAGACTTAGTAACAGAATGGTAGACCCTTTCTGTTTCTCAAGTGTTAGTTAGAGTTGTCTTTCCTTTGGATGAAGCTGATAACCAAGGATTCACATAAAAATCCACAAAGTACTTCAAAACTTCATCAGAAATAAAGCTGGCACAAGCAATGCCAACTGGGGGCTAAAAAAGCTTTTTCAGGCTATTGGCCAGACAAACAGACTTGCAGAGGGTAGCGCAAGCACTACAAAAAGCAAAACTATGCTTTTTGTTCTGCAAGTATTTTTTTCAGCAAGTACAGAGGATACTCTTCACGTCAGTGCACTGGCTGATATACCCTGCAAGGGGGTACAATGTGATTTGGCAGTGTAGATGAAAAAAGACACCAGCAGAAGGGAAACCAGGACAAGGGATTTGTAATGGAGACTGGCAAGTTCCAGGGACTCAATTTTTAATGACATAATTTTAAGGAAATTCCACACTGGATATCATAAGATCACAGAAATGCTGGTTGGAAGCAATCTCTAAAAGTCTTCAGTCCAACCTTCCACTCATACCAAGACTATTGCTGCCAGCAGGTCAGGTCAGCCAACGGTTTGTCTAGCCAAGTCTTGAAAGCTTCCAAGGACAGAGATACCACGATGGCTTGGGTAACCAGGAGTGCTTCCAGCGCCGCTCCACCCTCCTCAAGAAAAACTTTTCCTTATGTCTAATTTAAACCCCCAAAGCTGTAATTTGTTATTGCTCCCTGCTCACTGTTTTATCATCCAGCATTCCTTGAGGTTTGACACTGACATCTTTGTAACTGCCCTCCAAATAGCCGGAGGAGGCTATTTGATCATCCCCCGTACCTCCTCTTCATCAGTCTCAAACAGCCTGCACCCCTCACCCCTCTCCAAAAAGATGTGCTCAAGGCTCTCGAATATCTCGGCCGCAAACGCGGATGGCTCTGAGCAGCACGCTGCTGTGCTCAGCTTGGGTATAACCACACCGACCTTCTCTTCCACCCACTTTCCACCTCATTTCACGTCCCAGGCACCTTCCTGCAGCGATGGGCTCTACTCTTAATGAATGACATCTTAGGTGGAAAAGGCAATTCTCTTCATCATTTTTAAATCCAGTCTTACTTTCACTGAACATTCCTAGGGCTTGGAGCAAGGAGACTGAGCAGATCTTTACTAACCTTCGCCCCTGTGTATATATTTCACTGTCTTTCATCATGATTTCTCTTGCTCATCTAAGATAAGTATCAGTAAAACAAACATTTATTTAAGGCAAAGATCTGAAACACTTTGGCTTTTTGGTTTTGTTTTTGCATTGTCTTTAATTCCCTGCATCCTTTTGATATTAAGCAGGAACAGCAGATTACTCACCCTCACAGAGGGAACGTGCCACCCCTGAAAACTGGGCTGACTCAGTGGCTCAGCGCTGACTCAGAGGGAGAAATCCCGCCTCCCAGACTCACCATACGTTCCCCTGGCACCCTGGATTCTCCCTGGCAATCCCCCACGCAAAGACTGATCATGCCTGAGCTTGATGAGCTGGTGAGATAAGGCAAGCACGCCATCCAAGCAAGGACGGCTCTAGGCCAGGGAGTAGTCACACGTGCTGGCAAAACCAACTCAAGTGATTTCAAGAAAAAAAGAAAGTAATTTGGTTATATTCCTTAAGAATAGCCCAAGTAAGTGCCTACTGCAAACACAGGTCAAGGTTCCCCCTTAAAGCTGTGTAATGATTTCAGGTAATAATGTTATTTAGGACTGAAATATCTATTCCTGACTTGTCCTGCAAGTGGGAGAACTGAGCAGCAAACAAGGAGAAAGTCCTGGTCTGGGCTCTCCCACTGATTAACAGAGCAAACTTTTGCATGTCACTAACCTTGGTTTCTCCTAATACCAGCTCTTTATTTAGCAGTCTCCATGCTCTTTAGAAGACATCCCTTACCATGTAGATATATTGTATCCTTTGCAGTGAGTCCTATTTCATTTCAGAACTTGATACTGCTGCTAATCAAAGGAATTCTCAGGATGGCAGTATTTTCACACTATTTGTAAATGCTGAAGATTTGTCCATGTCCTGTTCTCCTTCTTATGCATTTGGGACTAACTGCTTTTTGGATTAAAAGAGAAAGTGCTACATTCATCATTTTTTTTCTATTATGCTTGTGATTGTTCAAATTAAGCTTCTGGTTTTGACTCTCTGTGATAGTCTCGATGGCCTTTGAGTGCCAAGTAATTCAGCCGAGTCTTTCTTGCACTAAGAATACCCTAAGTGAGCTGCACAGGGATCAACAGAGGTGGGACCGGTTTCCAGTGTAGACCTGAAGGGGGCTACAAGGAAGCCGGGGGGGGACTTTTTCCAAGGGGCTGTAGTGACAGGACAAGGGGTAACGGGTTTAAATTGAAAGTGGGGAGATTTAGATTGGATATCAGGAAGAAGTTCTTCACAGAGAGGGTGGGGAGGCACTGGGACAGGTTGCCCAGAGAAGCTGTGGATGCCCCATCCCTGGAAGTGTTCAAGGCCAGGCTGGATGAGGCTTGGAGCAACCTGGTCTAGTGGAAGGGGTCCCTGCCCATGGCAGGGGGGTTGGAACTGGATGGGCTTTTAGGGCCCTTCCAACCCAAACCATTCTATGATTCTATGATACATCTGATTTCAGGTATCTGACAACCCTCCCGTTTGGCTCTTTCCACCATCCTGAGCCAAGAGAGCTGGGAGCATCGGAGAAAGACAGCCAGAGCCAGCAGTGTGAGACAGCTGAGCTGAACTGCCCTCTGAAGGTGTTTGTGCTGTCCTCTGATGAAAACGTGAGCCTGAGAGTGTTAACATAGGATGAGATGAATATCACCACATCAGTCTGATTCAAAGCCTAATGAGGAAATTGCTGCCGAATGCCAGGAATCAGGTTCCACCCTGCAGGAGGATTATTAGCTAGTACATGAAACTGTCTCTGGGTCCGCTCCAAAGCCCACTGGAGGCAACAGCATCTCGCTAACCAACGTTAATAGGCACGGGATTAGGGCTTTGCTGGCATGTCAATAGCATACTAGAGCAGTATCTTTTACATTAAACATGTCTGGGTTTGTTTGTTCCAAGCTCAAGATGCAGCGAACAAAATAACTTTACCCTTTGGAAAATGAACCCGAAGGCCCATAGCCTAAGAAGGGTCTGGCTGTGGTTTCATTTATTTTCTTTTACCAAATAACCACTAACAGTGCTGTGTAATGGAATTTATTTGGAAGACAATTGCTCAAAATCAAATTAATTATTCCTACTCTCTTTACTTACAAATGCATACGCTTAAAAGCAATTCCAAGCAGTTTGGATTTCACTAGTGATGGAGAGGCACTGGGAAGTGAGGATGCTTTTCTGCTATATTGTTACATAGCAAATGTGATTTATTCCTTTACTATCATTTCTTATTTTAATGTAATAGTATTTTTCTTAGGGAGTCATCTTTTTTGTTTTCATCAACAGAAAATAAAGAGAAAACCACTGTGTTTAATGTGGTGTAGAACCATTTGATTTAAACAGTAAGAATCTTTTCCTCATTCTACGTTCAGAAAGTATTTATTGGGAAAATGACAGTAGCTAAGTGAGTTATAGAAGCCATAGCTGAGCTGAAGATGAGTTGATTGCTTTCCCTATTGGCTAAAACCAAGGGTATAATGTTGCTCCTGTTATGCTGTTTTCCCAGTCTCCATGTTTATCTTACACATGGTCTCACATTCAGAAACAAATGGGCTTTCACAGCTAAAGCAATTATGGGCTGTCGGCTGAGCTGCGTGCATGCTCTCAGCAGGATTGGGAAGGCAGGATGTGTTGGTTCAAAACCATTTCTGGACATCAGACCTTCCTGGTGGCAACGTGGGTACCACAGTTCAATGTACTGGTGGCTACTGGGTTCTTTTGACCACATACATTGTCTGCCAGGCTCCTCCAGTGCAGCAGAGTTCATTAGTTATTCCAGTATCTCCCACTCCTTAGGGCAGCATGACTACCTACCAAGACTGTAAGGACTTTAGCTGTCCAGCAGTCACATGAACCTGTCAAGTACAGCAACACAAACCCACCGTGATCCTCCCAGTCATCAGGAACCAGGAGAGGTCGGTGGCGGGGGAGAGGCGACCGACAAGCTTGAGCTTCTGCAGCTCCGGTCACCCACACGCACCCTTCCTCGCTGCGTCCAGCAGCAAAATGTGCCATGAAAACTGCCACCTCTCCCACGCAGAGGGACGCGGGGGAATTTAATGGCTGTTAGGCGCTGATCAAAGGCTCTCAGTGAGGCTGACTCAGTGCCGAGTGAAGTCAATGGAAAGCCCTCCCACAGACTTCAGTGGGATGTGGATGAGACGCTATATTCATAGACTATTATTATTATAATTGATTTATATGAATGCCATGTGTGCTAAAACAATACAAAAGAGCAGAGCATTCAAAAAATAAATAAATCTTAATTACTTCTTTTCCAAGTAACATGTCACAAATTTCTGGCAAACTGAAAAACTGCTGGTCCAGATGTGCGCTCTCTCCCTCTCCCAAGCATCACTCTCACTCCATACAATATTGGGGGGCAACTAGAGGGAAATTATTGCATTGTTCACTGTCCCTCTCCACAAAGGCATCCTTTTCGCTTTACTTCCCTTTTCTGTCAGTGCTATATTTTTTTTCCTGAATCACTGGAATAAGTTAATAAAGACAGCAAAGCAACCAGATGTTTCTGTTGTAAAGACAAGCTCAGTACCTGTAACTCATGGAGGGGGCTTAATAAACATGAAGTGCCTATTCTTTAAAACGTTCCAGAGTTTTGCTTCAATTTTCATTTCAAGATCCGCCAGAGCTCTTCAAAGATTTTGTTACTTTTCAACATCATAATGTTCCTAACAAAGCAGGAACTCATCAAATCGATTCAGTAACAAAACTACTAATCCCAACCTTTTCTTCCAAGGCTTTTTTTTTCCATGTAATTTCATAGCATCAGGATGTCCTGCCACAGTTTAAGAAAGCAAGCCAAAAATTCCATGGGATATAACTTTTTCTAAGTATGCTTTACCCTGGCTTGCCAGTTACAGAAAGATAATTGATTTCTAGCCATTGAAAAATAAAATAAAATAATAATAAAAAAAAGAAACCAGAAGCAACACATAATTCTAAAAACAGTCACCTTTTTAGGGATCTGTAAGAACTTTGCCAGACCAGCATATTCATAGAATAGCAAAAACACATGGAACTTGAGTATAATAAAGATGAATAAATAGCAGCTTCATGACAGATATTGTTGACTGGCTTGAACCTTCCCCTGCATTGCTGGCAGGCCAGCGGATACTAAGAATATTTTGCTGTCTGCACTGCTTCGGATGTGCATCGCCCAACTAAAGAATCCAATTGCTGCTTCCAAAGCCAGTGGTGTTTCCTAGGACAAATATCTGTACTTGCATTGCAGGCACTGTGAGATCTACCTTACCACACATCCTTAGGGATAGGACGGAAGTTAACAAAGACGGAAAGCCTTCACGACATTTGACTTCATACACCTGTGCTACGAGCGCGCTACAAGTCAGCATCAAGCTGACTGTTGGCCAGAAGGACATCACTGGCTTTCGTTTTCTGTCATTTAAAACAAAATTGACTGTATGGCAACAGCATCACCAAATTCCCAACCAACAGTCCACACTCTCCCTTAGTCAAGACACTCGTAATCGCAGTTATCAACCTGCAGACATCAGTTCCACCACATCGCCCTTCAGAGAGAGATCCTGGGTCCCCTCAGTGAGAGTAATTCTCCTGCCCAACTCTCAGTACCACAGCCTGGGTCAGGGAGGGGTGGCGGGTTGTGTCCTCACCTGTTGGATCTCTCTGTGGGTCTTCACATCCAGCTTAGGTCAAAGTCTTCCACATTTTTCCAGCAAATATTCTCATGACATGGCCTCCTGTTCCATCCAGACACTTAAAAACCCTGCCTCTCTTCATCTCATATGTGAGTCCACACGGCACCTATTTTCCAAGCTTGGGATACAGTTATTCTGGGCACACATCCCTCTGGAATGTTGTTACAAATCCAATCATTTTGATCGTCTCGCACATACCTCTATTTTGTCATCTTCTTCTCTTTGGCTACTGAAACAAAACTATCTGTCTTCACCTCCAGGACTCTTCGAGGACAACCTCTTTCTACTGATATCTCTCATTTGGTACCAAAGGGTTAATTTACTTTTCCAGTTGTCCCACAATGCCTCTCGCACCCCTGTCTACATTTTCAAAGAAATACACCCACTAGGTCTCTCTTGTTATCTCCTACACCTCAATGCCTTCAGTGATTGTGTCTTAAAACCATCCTTCACCTAAAATAAAGCTGGCGAGAGGTGTGGCTGCCAGGACACCAAGAGCACCAACTACAGTCGCCAAGTCCACTCTCCTCATCTTTTTCTGCGTGCACTCATCGTCTCGGCAGATGCTTAGCCAGAAGACCTCTGGGGCGAGGACTGCCTTTCTCATTCACAAATGCTTCTGTGCATTTGTGATGGTTGCTACTACATTACAAATCTGAATTCACAATTCATTCTTCTCCTATTCATCACGCTTCTGTTGTCCAATCTAAACCCAGAGTCACCATCAGATGATTCAAGCAACTAATCACAAATTAATAAATAATGAAAAGCGTATGCTAGCAGTTTATAAATTAACCTGTGGCATGGCCTGCATTCCCATAAATTGTCCACTGAACAGTTATGAGGAGAATTAATGTCATTCTGAAACAATATTTTTTGTAATGAATAATTTGCCCAGCTTAAGACAACAGTTACGTCTGGGCATTTATTACATCAAATACACTCATTTGGAAAGCAGACATCCAAAACCACTTCATAATTTGCACTATGGCAGAGAGGAGTTAGTGGTTATCCATCCAAACAAAACAATTTCTTTTAGCAGAAGAGGGAGTTTATTAAAAAGGAGAACTTGGAGAGCTCTTATGCATTGATAACATACATTAGTTTCATGTTTCCTAAATACACAAAGTGAAAAAATATGATCATACACTAAAAAAAAATCCATCCTATGCAATGAATTTCAGAAAATGAGGTATCTGGTTTCTAAAGACACATCCCGGATATTTGAGGATTTTGTTAACTTGGACTGTTAACTCAAACGTGTGACTATGGAAAAGTTTTATAGGACCAGTGCCTATCCGTACATTTCAATATTTTCTTTAATTCTTTTTTGATGTACATATAAAAAAAGAAAAATCTTTAAGCACATTGCGAGGATTTTAAGTGGATTCAAACAATAAAAGAAGAATGTTTACTGCCTGCCTGGGAAGCCTACCATTGTGTCTTCAAAAGGAATAACACAAAACGCTGAGCAAAAAGCAGTAAGAAAATACTACCAGAGAGTGATAAACGCCTGGTATTTTAACTTGCTTGGCTGTGAGGGGTGACTGAACACAGCAAGATAAAAGCAAGAGGGAACCAGCTGGAAAGAAATACTGAAATGACAGTAGAATGAAACTGAGATGGAGTAGAAATAGCTCTTCCAGACTTGATCTGAGAAACACCACATGGACTGTAAGGTAAATACGCAAAAAGGCCGCAAATCTTCTAAGAGGCAGAACTAACAAAAATATTAACATCCAGCATGTTGTTGTGTATTTTTAAAGATGAGTATTGTCAGTTCTAAGAAGCCAGGGTAAATACTTCTAGTGCAAAAAATGTTTGTTTGATCAGTTCCAGGAATTTTTAAATCCCCAAGTTTTGAAGAAACTCTGCTAGGAAAGAAGAGGCCATTCAATAACTGTCCTATCAGCTCTTCAGGTAACCATCCTTCTGTATTCCCAGACTGCCAGGACACATTATAAGAAACTGTCCTGAACTTTGGTGTGGATCTAGGTGGTCATATGAAGGGTGGGCTCCATCAATGAGAATACATACTTAGGATCCCAAGAATGTTCATATGTTAATTACTAACCCAAACTTTACCAGGGAATCATAGAATCATAGAACGGTTTGGGTTGGAAGGGACCTTAAAGACCATCCGGTTCCAACACCCCTGCCATGGGCAGGGACACCTTCCACTGGACCAGGTTGCTACAAGCCTCATCCAGACTCGCCT
>NW_010231422.1:0-11850 GCF_000690775.1 Eurypyga helias | reverse complement strand
TGTTCAGCCTGGAGAAGAGGAGGCTCCGGGGAGACCTTATTGCAGCCTTCCAGGTTGCCCTACCCTCACGGTGACTTTGGTCAAACATCAGGTAGGATAAGACCGCACTCTTGGGCAATAAAGATGGGCAACCCTTGCTCAGAGACCATGTGCTCCCAAGGAAGGGCTCATTTTTTAAGTTTTAACTTGTATAGCAGCTAGGCCATTTGGATCTCCGCCCATGATTGCCTCAGCAATTTGTTAAAACAAATAAATAGTAATAGCGAGGTACGCAGCAATGTTTTCAGTCAGCATCTTGTGAGCTTGATAGCACCATGCCAGATTTTAGAAATATTAGTGATGCTACTTCCCACTCAGCATAATTTCTGCAAGCACAGTAACCTCCTCTCCTCTTCTTTCAAATACACACCGTCCTTCAGACCCTCACCCTTGTAGAAGGAAGTCCAGGGGAGTTTTTTCCCTTTATCAGACTGAGTCTGGATCAGGCCTCAACTTGGCAAGGGAAACACTGTGCACACACCAAAAATGTACATTTGGGAAGAATTTTGAGTTGTTTTCTTAAAGAAGAAAATTCTGCAGAGCACAGGGCAGGAAATAATGTGCTCATGGGTGGTTTCCTCCTCCAAAGCAGTTCATACACTGCAGCTGAGACAACACATACGGCAGCACAGGAGTGGAGTTTCCCCAGATCCCTCAAACGGGGTTTTACAGCACTGAGAGCTGCAGCTGGAGGTAAAGATGGTTTTTCTAGGTGTGTCCACTGAAGGTGGAAGAAGTCAGTACTCTTCTTCATAAGCTGGAGCTGGTTTTCTCAGTGGGATGTGCTACTGCTTGCTCACTGCTTTGAGAAGTGATAAGTCTGTTTTTCCAGTAGGCTATTAGACGTATTTTCATTCTCTGTGGTTTCCTCACAGAAACCAGCCCCAGTGATGGATAGCCCCACACCAGGCGGCCATGTCAGCAGCCTACATGGCGTTGCCGTACAGGGAGGAGGACGCTCGGCCCATGAAGTCAAACACAGAGCTGAAGACTGATCTCTTCTGGAATTCCTGTCTGATGCACTGGCCACTAAGTTATGCAAACATGCTAATTCGCAATACAGAATAAAGCAACTGCCTCCTGCCTTTCCAGGAATGTTTAATTTGGGGCTCAGCAGGGAGAAGACTTTCTGTTAACATGAACATTTTGTTAGTCTTAGCAACAGGGAATGTAAACTACAATGGAAAAAGTAATGAATGAATATTGAGAAGGAAGCTCAAGGTTAAAATTCGTGTCCTCCAATAAATCAAAATGTGTCTGAGGGGTTAGAAACACAGGCAGACAGACTTTAAAGGTAAGAATTATTGTATTCTTTTGCAAAAGACTGAAGTGTGCCAGGAGGATTATTTGTGCTCAGTTGTGCCTCTAGTCCAGATCTCCAAAGTAAGCAGGAACTCTTACTGAACAGGAATTAGTCACCTAAGTACCCTGGAAGATCCGAGCCTCTGTTCACCACTCTCTGTGGCATTGTACCTATTGGCACGCACTTCACAAACCCAGCCAGAAAACAATACCTGCTCAGAATAATCAGATTCAGAATCATCAGATTCAGAATCATCAGTTCAGATCTGATAATTTAGATTAAGAGTGGATCAAAGGATGTGTTTGCACTTCCTTGGGGCTGCACTCAGACCGCTGAAGCTGGGCCAAGGTAATGTGGGAATTTCCAAAGGTCACATGGAGACAGTGTGGCAGACCTTGGAAAAACTCCTAGATGTTTAATCACCATTTTCCTTATACTCACTCCTTTCCCTGGCTCAGCATCTTAAGCACTCTGTCCAATTAAAAAGGTCTTGTCCCTAAAGGCAGTGAGCATATCCCATGACCACAGCTCTTACCCTGATCTGATTCTCAGAGGAACAGCAGCAGAGAGAACAAGGCAGGAGGAGGGACACTGGTGTCCAGACAACAGAGGTACCAGGACAACCATCACACCTTTAGCTTTCAGTGAGGACAACCCACTCCCTATCTCCTGAGCTTCTCCAATCTACAGTGCCATGAACTCTTCATTTGCCCGATTATTTGCTAGTATGCCTCCGTGCCCCCACCATCCTTCCATTTCCAAGAACCAGATTGCAACAAAGCTCATTCACAGAATCATGGAATTGTTTGGGTTGGAAGGGACCTTAAAGACCATCCAATTCCAACCCCCTTGCCATGGGCAGGGACACCTTCCACTAGACCAGGTTGCTCCAAGCCTCATCCAGACTGGCCTTGGACACTTCCAGGGATGGGGCATCCACAGCTTCTCTGGGCCACCTGTCCCAGTGCCTCACCACCCTCTCCAGGAAGAATTTCTTCCTGATATCTAATCTAATCCTCCCCACTTTCAATTTAAACCCATTACACCTTGTCCTGTCACTACAGGCCTTTGTAAAAGTCCCCCCCAGCTTCGTTGTAGCCCCTTCAGGTACTGGAAGGTGCCATATGGTGTCCCTGGAACCTTCTCTTCTCCAGGCTGAACACCCCCAACTCTCTCAGCCTGTCCCCATAGCAGAGGTGCTCCAGCCCTTGGAGCATCTCCGTGGCCTCCTCTGGACTCGCTCCAATGGGTCTATATCCTTCTGATGTTGAGGACCCCACAGCTGGACACAGTACTCCCGGTGGGGTCTCACAAGAGCAGAGCAGAGAGGGAGAATCCTCTCCCTCGACCTGCTGGCCACGCTGGCATTTATCCCACTGTCTGCACTAGCACCCCGTTTTTTCTCCAGCTGCAGATCCTAGCGTTGATTCCTGCCCGAAAGGCTGGACCTGGTTCTGTTCTTAACTCTTCTTGCCTCTGCCAAGATGCACATTGCCAGCACAGCCCACAGCGCTCTGCTTACACTGCACAACTGAGGTGAGAGGGGTTTTCCCTTCTTCCCTCCTCCAAAATTGTCAAGTGCTTTCTGCTAGATCAAAGGAGAAGAAAATTAGTCAATCACACCACTAACGCAGCAGCGGCACGTCAGCTTCCCAGAAGGGCCGCGTGCAGGCTGCCAGCTAACCGCAGGTGTAACCTACTTCTACGAGCAGAGCTATCCATCATCCCTGACACACACCATCCAGCTTGGACAGAGAGGCCCCTCCAGCCTAGCACTGTTGTCGCTGGAGCAGAAAAGCCACAGGAGACATGATGCCCCGACACCACATTTGTTGGCTTATTCCTGGCTGGGCCAGGGGACAGGCTGGAGCACGCTGCAGTCACTGGGCAACTTTCCTCACCAGTGCATGGCATCCTTGCCCCCTTTCCCATCATACCTGGACATCGCGTTTACTGGGAGCGATGACAACCATGCTGTTACCTGGGGCAGCGGCTCTGGGCGGTGGCACAGCCCGTGAGTCCCAGCACTGCCACTGCTGCTCAGCCCCGTGAACCCGTACCAGCCAGGACACTAATTCCACAGGTCTGCAAACACCTCTCCAGCCAAAAACACCTTCCTCCCTCTCCCCTTGTCTCCTTCTAAAGCTTCACGGGCTTGATGAGTTGTTTTTGGTTATACTTCATAAATCATGTTGTTATGTCTCTTCCGCGTGTGTTAACACAGAAATAAAGTGATGTGAGGGGCAGGAAATTCTTCTGGTTTACATCTTCGGTGTTCAGCTGGATGTGCAAAGTGGGTGAGAAGGAACTTAATCACAGTGGTTTTGAGGTTTTGAGGCTATGGGGAAAGGACTAAACTGCTTCCTGACCCTGATTTACATTAAGAGTTGAATCTAACGGTACAAATAATCCGTGTAGCGATGAGCCTGCTTTAGCTACACCAACAATCAGTTTGGCACCTCCTCCTCTCTTTTCCCCAACAGCTTTTATAGCAAAGACACAGTAACAAAACAGACATCTTTTTTTAATAAACAGTCCTAACTCCTTGTTCTTACACCATAACCAGCCCCAGGATGTTATCAAAACAGAGCACCACGTGTTGCTAGCAGCAGGCACACCATCTCCAGCCCTGCACTCGAGCCCTGGCAAACACCCTTCTATGGAGCTAGCAAAGAGCACGAAACCACTGCGGATCAGCCTGTGTCCCCAGCTCGCATCGGCATGCCTAAAAATAAACACGTTGGGGCCTGACAAGCAATTATCTCTCACTGGTGCCCAGCACTGTTCTCTCAGGGCAGAGGCAGGAGGCCAAGGCGGGAGTCTTGCTACCAGTCCATCCTCCCGCAGCTTCCCAGCAGCGAGGCGGAAGCCGGCGGAGAGGAGCACGCCACGCTATGCCAAAGCTGAGCAGTAATTCTTAAGCTCTCTGCTTGCACTCAGCATGAGCTAAAACAACTCTTTGTCATCTTTGCTCGTTGTTGGAAGACAAGTGTTGTTGTGCGGAGGCCAAGCGAGCCCCTGAAACTGCACTCTGGGGAGGATCTGTCCCTGCTCATCCTGAACATCCATGCCTTTCTGGGCACTCGGAGATCAGCTCACAGTGCCTGAAACGTTAGGTGTGCAGGAAAAACAATCCCTCGTGGCCCATGGTTCTTGGAGAAGCAATTCAGGCCAGTGCTACTGAGGGATGCTCAGGTTGCTTTCTGCAGAGTACAGCTCAGGTGGCAGAGTTCGTGTCTCAAGAGCAGAGCAGCGTAAAAAAATGAGAAGTCTCCTACAAACAGGCCTCTGCTGCATGACACCGATTCCTCTCAGCCAGGAATTACTGTGAGTGGAAAGCTGAAGTGGAGTTTGGTTCAAGCTTAATGAATTATGTTCATTTTCCAGCACATTGTTTTGGCTGATAAATCACAGCTTCATGCACCATTAGCATGTAATGATTGGAATATTTAATCAAAGGCCAGCTTTTTGTATCATTTACCTTTGAGAAACCAGATTTGCTCGCTGAAAGAGTTTTGAACCATTACGCACGCTTATCAGCAAAAATCTTTGCTTTATGTCAAGTGTTGCAATATTTAAAGCACTTATAGCCGAGCAAGGTTTGTGAAAAATGAGTGGCTCACTTAGCTTGACAAATGCAAAATGATTTGTGATGTTATATGAAAGGACTGCAGGAAAATCAAAGGAACATTAGAAGGAGAACAAAAAAATTCTGCATTTACAAGCAATTATTATAAATGCTCGTTTGTTTTGGGTTTGGATCTCCAAGTAAAATCAAGACCCTTTTGTTCTAGATGCTGTAAGACATTGTTTTGAAGAAGGTTTTTTGATTATTTTTTTTCTCAGAGGATGCCTCCCTGAGAGTGGCCTCCTCTTCAACCCAAAGCCACATCTTGGAGCCCTGAGGTCCACACTACGGGGCTGACCTCGATGCAGATAGGAGCTCTCGAGGCAGTTTTTTGGTGGCTGACGAGAAACCCAGTCCTTGGCTGAGTGATCAGGACGGGTCAATGTGGAGACGTTGAGGTGCTCTGCAGAATGCTCCACTGGCCAGCAGACTACGCTCACCCCTGCCCGAGGGAGAGCATCTTCTCATGCCTTCTTTAACTCACTGTGTAGGCAGCCATGAAACCGTTGGCGAGAAGGCTCGCTGCACTTGAACACATTTTCCTCTTGTATCTGTTTACACTTGACAAAGGGGAAAAAAACCCTCACTTGTTTCTGCCTCATGCTCTCATAACCCTGAGGAAAAACTCTTTGGAAATGGTTTGTCAACAAAAATATAGAGCTATCAAAGGCTAAAAATTAAAAACACCTCCTACAGAAGGGTGAATCAAAGGTATGTAAAACTGAATACAAATCTGAACTTATACGGGGTTTCATAACTCACTCCCGAGTACAATTTGTGCTCCTGGACAGGAATGAATTCTCATATTTCCAAAGCAGTGGGTGCTTTTGTTTGCTTCTTGAAATGCTTGGTTGAACAGCAGTGCGGAGCTGTAAAAATAGGTTTATTTTAATGTGCTTTATGGGTCTGATTGTTAACAGAAAAGGCCCGAGGGCTGTGTGAGTCTGTGCTTGTGCACTTCTGCACTAAACTTTTATGTGTGTGATCTCCCACACTGTGTAAATGGTGTATGTGGCCACAGGAACCACTTGTTGTGCCCCAGACAAGCTTCTGTTCAGGCACAGAGACAACAGCCACAGCGTCAGTGTGGTGGCCCTCCGCAAGCACATGCCAGGGATCTTCACCTTCCCAAACCCAGGCACGAGGGACCTAGAAGCTCAGCTGAGGCTGTACACATGCAGAATGCATAAGTACAACTGAAACAACACTGGGCAAGGAAAGGGTGAATGTTTCTACCTGTCACTTCCCTCATCAGTTGTGTTTTCCTTGATCTCCTTTTTCCCCAATGGCTGAACAGCCCCTTCTCTCCAATTTTTCCTGCCTTTAAACCTATGGTGAGAACCCCAGATGTGAACTCCCAAACTTTTGGGGTTTCCAAATCCATATACAGATCCCATCTGGATCCAATTAAGTCCAGTTTTCTGTAGTGAGTCAAAATAAGAAAGACAGTGTTCAGCTTTCTGATGACAGCAGTGCTGTTAATCTGGCCCTGGCCTTGATTTCTCTGCTTCAGACCACTCTGCTTATGAACATTTGCCTTCCCAGGCAGATGCAAACAGCTTTCTCCCCACACGGAGAAAAGGAGACGAGTCCACTTGAAATAGCAGAAATTGCAATGCCAGACCACGTGCCTTCAGCCAACAGCTGCATGTTGCAACTTCGAAGGGCTGTCATCCCCGGGGTCTGCACGGGTCTGCGACCCCTCAGGTGGCTCCAGAGACACCAGTGGAGCAGTCAAGAGCTAGCATGCACCTCATGCCTTCGTGGTACCTTACACCCACGTTACTATGCTTAGGGCAGTGAATGGATTTGTTTGAAATGAATGGCGCTTGGCACACAGACGAGAAATAAAAATACAATTAATTTCATTTTTTCCATGGTGACAGCTCTGCAGCTCACCCAAGCTGAGTTTTCCGGAAAGCTGAGTACTTTCTACCATAACTGTTCTGCTTGGACTAAGATGGCAATGTCCTTCTTTTCTTATTCAAAGAAAAAGGAATGGAATTAGTTTGCTAAAGGCTTCCTGTCCTAGATAAGCTTTCTCGACCTTGGCATGCTCTCCTTCTACTCTCCCTAGAAAACGTTTTCACCTGGCAAAATCTCCTGGGTTTGAACCCTTGTAGAGTAGAACCCAGAAGCCACCCACAGACGGCAGACCGCTGACCTGCGCTCCATGCTCAAAGAGCTGTGGAAATCCAGAGACATCCACATCCAGACATACCTCCAGAGTTTCTGATCACAAAGTCTAGGAGACGTTTTGTTAACTGTCTTCCTTCCTCCCTCAAGGAGCTAACCATCATCTTTGCCTATCTGATCAGTTGGTTCTTTCTTCCAAATCCCTACCAAGGACACTGCAGGCAGAGGGTAGACAGAAAGCAGATGATGGCACAGCCTCACGTATAAGATAATCAGTGTGATACCCCAAATGAGGTTCATATTTTACTGAATCTGGCAATACTACTGAATCTGGCAATACCTCTCTGCATTGGTTTTGATAAATTGAAAAGGTTCCTCAGGGCAAGACAAAGATTTTCTTCACAGTCAGAGATAGGGGACCACCTCCTTCAGGATACAGAGGGAATCAGTGACTTTGGTTCAAATCTTCCTGGCCCAAAGGAGGTATCAAAAAAGCCCTACAATTGTGTGTTGCTCCCTGAACTTGGCCAGGATGGATGGCTCTTTCCTTCCTACTGATCAAATATTTCATCCTGAACCAAAGTGCTCTTCCCAGACCTTTATCAAAACCAATATACTTTTCCCCAAAGCTTTCATGTCAAAGAATGAGCCTTTTCCAGGAACATCAATGAAAACATTTTTTCGGCAAGTTCCTCCCATCTCTCTGACATTACGTGGATTTCACTCCCATGTTCCTATGAGCAAAGCAACGGGATTTGCGTTTCATTCTGCGGGTGGGCAGGGGAGCTCAGGCAGATTGCTCTGCGACCTGCTTGGTGGCAATCGCAAAGAATCTGTGTCCCGACTTCACATCCCTCGCGCCGAGTCCTTAGATGTACTCCTTCCCTAGGGAACGTCAGCCTGAAACGTCTAACCACAGACCTGGAAGTGATTTTAAAGACATTATAACTAATGTTGTTAATCACACCCACTCCCTTATAGCATGGCCTGTAAAACAAGAATAGAGAACGAGTCAGGACTTCCTACTTCCCAAACACTGGCAGCAAAAGCGTTTCCTGTGGCACGGAGCTATACATTTCACTGGGAAGGGATGCTCTCTAGTGGCTACAGCATGAGACTGGGAAAATGAGATCTTAAAAATGGCCCTTCCTGTGCTCCCATCAATGTGTTGGTACCCTGAGGCAGTCACCCCCAACAAGAATAGAGAACGAGTCAGGACTTCCTACTTCCCAAACACTGGCAGCAAAAGCGTTTCCTGTGGCACGGAGCTATACATTTCACTGGGAAGGGATGCTCTCTAGTGGCTACAGCATGAGACTGGGAAAATGAGATCTTAAAAATGGCCCTTCCTGTGCTCCCATCAATGTGTTGGTACCCTGAGGCAGTCACCCCCTCTCCTTAGTCAGCCATCTCTGTGCCTCGCCACAACCCCTCTGCTCCGCAGGCAAGGCTAACGTGACGCTTGCAGATGTTTGGAAGGCAGGGTTTAGGTGGAAGCTGAGCACTTTCGCCAAGTTGCATGAGGTCAGAGTGAAGATGGGAAAAGGTGAAAACTGGTACAAAGAGAGAGAGAAGGGTCTGAAATGCTCCTGTCAGGTCTTGCCACCCTTTTCATTTTAAGTCACGGAAACTGCTCTTTAACTTGATTGCTCCTTATCTTTACCTAAGGCATCACAGATTTTTATGTAATTAAAATTTCCTTGACAATTGCCAAGGATCTACAATGTGAAATGTTTCAATTTTTCTTATATTATGTCTTGGCATCAAAGAATCTGCACTCGTTTCCTAAGTATGGGATAAAGATGATTTCTAGTGGGAGACAAATGAATCAAGACCTTGACACCCCTATTTTTTTCTTTCTCTCTCTTTTTCTTTTCCTTTCCTTGTGGTGGTTTTTTTTTTTTTTTTTTCTTTTTTAATACATCTGGTTATTATTGAACAGAGACTTTCATGTTTTAATGATAAATTGTCTTCTCCCGCTGTAACAATGTCCCCAGACGGCTTGTCTTGGCTGAGATGTCTTCTAAGAGCATCTGCTTTTGATCTATAGGGGCTTTAAATCTTTGGATCTAATCTCTAGCCTGACTGACTTGAAAGCTGATTTCCACAAAAGCAGAGTGTGAAACTTGTAGAAACCCTTTAGTGGAATCACTTTAAATTGTTCAAAAGACTGTATTGACAATGCTCAGTATGTCCTCACAACTTTTTAATGCATATTTACATATATACACATGCATATAAAAAATATAAGAAAGAGACATAAGAAAGGAATCTCTTTTAACAAATGCTTCAGTGGTATTTCCATGTAATCTGCATATCTTGTGGCTTAATACTCTAATAAAGAAGGACTGGAAGCTTTCCAGAGCACAGTATTTATGCCATGTATAACAATTAAGATAATTGCCAATTATATTGATATGTCAATTAAAGTCAAGTGACTTTTAAAAGAGTTATGCCTGCTATTAATTTAGTTACATGCACACACTGTAAGTGTATTTATAAGGGCTGATCTTAAATTTCTTAATATTGTTCACATCCAGCACATAATCACCATGCTCATTTTGCTCTTTCTGGTCCACTTCAGGCTGCAGCTCACCCAGCGCTACAAAGGCAGAGCAGACGCAACCCAGCACACAGCTCTCTCCCTTGGTGGCATGGTGTTGGCACGCTGTCTGCCTTCATTTGAAGCATGCCGAGTCGATTTTGATTTCACCCCAGCACAAATGAAAATAGGAGCTGGCTAGTATATGCATGAGATTTCTGTGGCTAAGTAGAAACCACTGTGGTCGAATGAAAGAGAACTTCGTAATACTCCAATATATATACACATTCGTGTGTGTTTGTGTGCGTGGATGATAAATATCCTCCAAGAATTCATTTGTCTATCAAACCCTACGCAGTATATTATAACCCATTAACAGCAGTGACAGACAGACCCTAAAGGGCTGAGAGTTTAGGTTTTGCTGGGATTACACTGAAGTTAGGACAAATTCAGGATAGTCTGAGCAGAAAAGCTCTTCTGCATGAACTTTCTGGTTAAAACATAATGGAAGCCAGACCCCAACCTCCCTGGCTTGAGGTTTGCCAAACCAAATCATAACGACTGAGGAGGTTTTGCTAAACCAAAGCACCCCGTTTTCTCATCACAAAGATGAGATAAAATGGGAATCTTTATTCAACCTTTTACTCCTTGCACCTTAGCAGCAGTGCTGAAATAGGACCATGAAGATGTATCTCCGTATGTCCTATTTAGAGTCTACATTTCCGAAGTGATAATCTTGCTAGTCAGTTTCGAAAGCCCCAGAACGCAGCCTCTCCTGGGCCATCCATAGATTTTCCCAAAGTTCATCGCTGAAAATTAATTTTTAGAGGCCCCACCAAAACTCCTAACTATTTCTGTGGCTGACTGGGCCAGAGACATGATGGAAACAACCATTTCATAACCTTTCAGCACTGCCACTTCTATCCAAACTCGAACTCCAAAGCAGGGATGGGATGTGAGAAGCAACCAAATACAACATTGGAAGAACACAGATCCATCCTAGTAGGAAGACTCAGCTTGGCTTTGGGTTTGGCCCCAGGCATGAGGAAATATTCAGGGAAAGTGGGGTTATTTCCTCCTTAAGATTCATTTGCCCATTTCTCATTAGCAAAGCGTTTTGATACTCTGCAATCCAGTGCCTAGCCATGGTTTCTGACTGAAAGTAAATCGAGTGAATTATTTCTAGGATGTTATAAAACTGGACTGATAGAATAAGTATGTGGGATGGAAATAGGCAAGAAGCCTTAAGCTGAGCCAAGAGGCTCGCTTACTCTAGGAAACAAGCACTGCGTAGCACAGGATTTCTCTCTCTCTTGCAAGTTGATCATCAAGTGATAAGATTCTCCCTGGACTTGAGTGTTAACTGAAGCATCTTGCAGGAAGTGAATATTTTACGGGGAACTTAGCGAACTGAACCGTTACCTAGAAGTTCTTCCATAGCGGCAGTTCTTGTTGGTGCTTTGACCCAAGAAACGTAATGTGTGAAGTAACTGGGGAGCCAAGAGTTCAGTTCAGGATCCCCTCCCCAGACACACTTTCTATCATTTGTGCTACAGCTGCTACTCAAGGGTTTGGTTTGTGGGGTGATGAAGGAACCAATATGAAGAAACTCCAGCCGCCACACAGAAACAAAAACACAACCCAGCTTTCCTGAGCTAGTTTCTGGCAGAGATTGTTGCTTTGCTCTAGCCAACCCTAATCAAAAGGGAAACTCGACTGCACGTGACCCTAAACTTCCTCTAAATTCAAATTTGAGACACTGAGTTGTCAGTTTAATTGCTTTGCTGTGGATGCCGCTACTTTTATCTGATTGTAAATCTCCGTGTCACTTAGGGTATCATGTAAAACATTTTTGATGGTGCGTGCAGAGCCTTTGCTCTTAAATACTAAAGCAGAGAAGAGGCCCAAGCGTCTAAGATTACCCCAGTGACAGGCAGCACACACAGAGATCGAGAATGAGGAGGGAGGATGCAAGGGGGCTCCCTGGGATGCAGGGACAGCAGAGCATGAGACACTTCGTGTTTCCTCCAGACAAAACCATTGCAAGGGAATGTCTGGACAGCCTGTCCATGGCATCAGGGAGACAGAGCCCAGTACCTTTCTTAGGCCGCCAGATGAGTTTAGGATTATCTCTAGCCCTTCCACCTTACGGAAAGGTCAGCCAGAGTGGGTGTCCACAGCCACGTGGCACAGGAGGTCTCT
>NW_010231421.1:0-12885 GCF_000690775.1 Eurypyga helias | reverse complement strand
GTCTGCGTGGGACGGGCGGCTCCTCTGGATCCTCTCCCTAGCAGAGCCCTGCCTGGGATCGCGGTGCGGGACACCCCCGGGGTGGCCTCTGGCCATCCTCCTGCTGTACCTCCCAGCACCCGGGGGAGCTTTGTGGAGGACGAGAATGGATGCACCAGGAGGTGTGGGCAGGGGGTTTCCTGCCCTTGGGCCGGACGGTGCCAGGAGACGCCTGGCTCATCGGTGGAACCGGGGGGGCAGATGCGTGGGCATCCCTTCAGCAAGAGTCGTGCCGCCGGGCTAAAATCTTTTCCCCATCACCCACCCGGCTGTGGGACTCGCTGTGCACCCGGACGGTGCCCACCCCCGGGGCTCAGCCTCGGGGCGGTGGGCCTGGCAGGACGGTGTCGGTGGAGCATCTTATCCCTGTGGCTGGCACGGCTTTCAGAAGGATTGCTTCTATTAGGGTTGGTTTTTTTCCCCCTTAATTTGCTGCTGTCTCCTTTTTTCACGGTATAGCGTGGGCTAAAGGGTTTGTGGCAGGGGTTGCCCGCTGCTGGAGTGGTGGCCGCGAGCAGGGGACGCGGTGCGGCCCCTCTCCTGTTGGCAGCACAGACGGGTGGTTGCAGAGAGATGATGCGTGGGGTCTTGTGGGCGAACCAAGCTGCCGGCTGGCATGGAGCTCGGCCCATCCTTGGCGGGATTTGACTGTTGCGGCTGAACTGGGAGCTGCTGGAGGCCGGCAGCTTGGTTCTGGGAAGCGTGGGGCCAGCTCAGGAGCCGAAACGCTGCTGCTGTGGTCTCCGATGGGGTGGGAGCAGTGTTGGCTGCTCACAAGCGTGCCTGCGGGATCGTGCTGGGCAGGCCCACTTGCTGCGGCGTCTGCTTTCCACTGGCTTTTGGCTGGCCGAGGTGTTTGCTTTTCTTCTTTCTCGGGATTCCTCCCTCATTGCACCCCCGTAGAAATACTTTGAGATGGAAATGCTGATGCCTTGCCGAAGCGTGATGCAAACAGGCGCGTGTTTTCTCGGTTGCGAAGCCGCACGTGAAAACACCAGACCTGTTAGCAGCACTTTGCTAGCTGGTGTTTGCAGTGTCAGCTGCTTGAGGCACTGCTGGAATCGCAGAGCTGGAAGACCTTGGCTCAGTCCCCCTCTGAGAGTACTCCTGGGTGTGCATGTGTCACGCAGGGTCTTCCCCGGCTTGCCCCGAGCCACCCCCGGGAGCACGTGCTGGGCTGGCAGAGCCAGCATCCCTGCCCGGGACTGAACCTGTTGAAGAGCAATGTTATTTCTGCCCTGCTAATGAAATTACTCGGATAGTAAAGTAGTATCCTGGGAGAGATCTCAAATCTAAGGGAAAATTTTGGATAGAGAATTTCTGAGGCAGATCAATTGAATCTGATTTGGAGTTAAGGCAACAGGCTCCTGGCTTGGTCGTATAAAGAAAACACCTTTTTATGAGGCTTATTCAAATCTTATGGATCCTCGTGGTGCAGGGGTTGAATTTGCTAGATTAAAACGTGTGTTTCTCTAACCAAACTGAAGCATCTCCTAGGGCCTGACCTACACCGAGGTCTGGCTTTCCCCCTGGAGCAGCTGCGAGACCGGTTTTGCCGGCAGCCCTCTGGCAGCAAAGGCAAAGCCACGGCTGGAGCCAGCTCTGCCACGGGCTGCAGGAGCAGCTGAGAGAGGGATGGCTCCCCCCATCCCAAATCAGCCATCGAGACAAGAAGTCTTGTGTTCTGGACTGGTGACAGGGAGATGTTTGGGGGTCTGGACCTGGCTGGAGGGGGAGGAGGATGCAGCTGGGGTCAGGGCTGGGGCTGTCTGCAAACATTTCTCTTTATCCTCCATAAAACCTTGCTAACTCATTGCTTGCAGAATGCAGACCTGGAGAGAGTAAAGTGTTTGTCTGAGTTTTCTTATGGTTACTTGATTTTTTTTTACCAAATCCTGTGGCTTAGCTGACCCTTTTCTGCTGGATACCTGGATGATGATTTTTTTTTTTTTTTTGTCTTGTGAAGAAAAAGAGGGATGAGAGAAGATGACAGGAATAAATACTCTGTCTCTCCCACACCCTGCAATCACTCAGGAGCCGCTCGCGTGCTCTCTCTTGTGTTAGCTGAACCAAATATAATCACATTTAGCATATAGAGAGGGTGGTAATGGGCCGACATTATAGGTTTTAACTCGGGAGCTGTTGGAGTTTGAGGTGTCGGTAGGTCAGATGGGGCTCAGGTCCGTCTTGGTGTAGCTCCTCCACATACGCTGTGTTATCTGCCTACCTGCTTACCAGTCCATCATCTCCCTGCCTCGCGCCTCCTCTTAAAAACCAGTTTTTCTCTCAGTCTTCTGTATCACTGCTTGCAGCATCACGATAAGAAAAGCACGGGGAGGGAGGTGGAAAGCCCTGCTCGGGTCTGGCGGATCCGGCTTAGTTCTGCTTCCCGTGCTTATCCGCTTGCTTGCCCTCCTGGCCTTTGGAAACACAGCCTGGGAGGGGACCGGGGACGGATGGGGGTTTGGTTCGAGAGCGACGTTCTTGGCTCCTGCTCTTTGTGTGCTGCCTGTCCCGGTCGGCCTCTCTCCTCCCATTCTGGCATGGGACGCTCACATCTGTTGGAGACATCCTTTGGGCTTCCTCTGCTTCCCCCAGGCGCCGGAGTGGTGCCTGTGCCGAGCAAGCTGGGAGCTGGCAGCTGCCATGCCGCCCTTCTCATCGCCATCATCGCCATCGCCACATTTGGATCAGCTGCTTCACCCGGAGCAAAGCAGTTTTCAAGGAGAAGCTAGAAATAAGTCTTTCAAGAGAGAATTTGGAAGCACTAGTATCCAGCCATTCCTTTACTTTTACTTTTTTTTTTGTACAAACTATCTGGGGGGAAAAAAGCCCTTACGGGGAAGAACCTTATTCTTGGCGTGATGAGTGAGCCCAGATCTTGTCAGCATGAAGGGAAAGCATTTTGCCAACTCATGGAAAAGGAGCCTGACACTGCAGATGCCTGTGTTGCGTTTTCTTGACTAATTACTGGTATCACTGACTCATTATGCCTTGCCTCAGTCTTCCTCCTCCCTTCTCATTTCCCTTGTGCTTCGGGCTCGGAGATGGAAGTGAAAGGAAGGACAACGTCCTGGTGACTCTGAAGGTCCCGCTGGCCCAAAGCTGCAGGTGACCTCAGTGGCTCACACCACGCCGTGTGACAAAGTGCTGGAAAACCTGAAAAGGAGGAATTTTGTCCCTGGGATGCATAAACGCGGCTCAGCTTGTGAGGGAGATGGCTGTGGTATGGCTGTCCCTGAATCGGCAGCAGTCCAACTCGAGCCCATCTTGCTGGCGACCTTACCTGTGTCTGAATTTCATGTTGGGCTCCTTCCTTAAGGTGAAGGTCTTGATTTATCTTTTACCTTAATTAAAGCTTTGAATTTCACTTGCCCTGAAAGCGGCACAGCCGAAAGTTGAATAACTTAGAGTGCTCTGGCGGCTTGGCTCTGGAAGCCTATTAAAGATGAAAACGAGAGTTGGTGATGATGGAGAGATCAGAAAAACAGCGCTGAAAATGGAAAGCGTGCCTGTTGGGCTGTCATTATTAGTATTTATTTGATGCTGAAGATGGTCTTGGAGCAGTTAATGCAAATAAGGGCCCTAGGAGCTATGCGAAAGGCAGGCGTGGAGAAAGTGGGGTCTGTGATTAATATTTTTATTTTTCTGCGCTTTCTGCTTACCATCTCTATATGGAAATTGGGTTGCTCCCCTGTGCTTCCGTGTGTTTAGTGGACTTGTCTGCTGTGACATGAGCTGCCAGGGGGGTTTTGCAAGGTGGCCTCTCACCCATCCTGGGTGTAGTTCCTGACACAACAGGACAGGGTAAAAACGTTCTGCTGGCCTTAAAAATCAGAAGAAAATACTGCTGTTTGATGATGAAGTAGCCTTCATCATCAAACACAAAATGTGTTTGTCTGGATCTGGCTCCAGGCCACAGTGCTGAATAATAGATGTTTCTAGCAGAGATGGGTTCTGCAAGCTAAAGAAATACTCAGATTTGATGAAAAGGGAAAAACAGTACCTTGGGCAACAGGTAGCTTGTTCCTAACCAGGTCAGCAAAGTCTTGGAGACCCTGGTCTCTGGCACAGCAGGAGTGCTGTGGGATGAGGCTGATGGAAGAGATGCTTGGAGTGAGGCTGAGGCTCGCAGACCACAGCTCTTGTAATGCCTGTGCCTGCATCTGAGATCCAGCCTGTTTGAGAAGGCTTTTTTTTTACCTCTTCCAGCCCATCATACCCAGGCATGGAAATGGCTTCATGCAGGAGCCCCAAACTTGTGTGATATTGCCAGAAGGGTGCTCCGTTCCCTCTAGACAGACACTGGCAGGATGAGCAGTCGTTTAACAGCACAGCGAGGACGAGTAAACAGTTAGGGTTGGGGGAGGGAATGTTTTCCCCAAATATTCATTAGAATTTGAAAGCGCATTTCAATCTGACCTTGTTCTCTTTCTGCAAACATTGGAGCTATCAAAGGTTGCACGCATGAATACTTGCGCAAGGCAAATGTTAAGCTTGGATATTTGCTGGGTAGCAGTTTGGAAAGGCACGGCCTGGGTTGTAATGCTAGAAAGCCAGAGTGCTCATCGCTTCTGGAGGTCGCTGGAGCGGGTGTGATGGAAGCGGCACGGGTAACCCACGTGGTGGGAATTGGGGTCCATGGGTGACCGAGGGCACCTTGCAGAGCGGCGCTGGGTGGTGGGAGTGCAAACGGACGCGGATGCAGAAGGCGTTCCATGTGTCGTGGTCCACACGTGAGTGCAGGGTGCTTCTGCTGGCTGAGCCCCCGGCATCCCTCCCCGCTTCCCCTCTCGGCGGAGGTTGATGTGGGTGCAGAAATGTGCAGAAAGGGATGGAGCGATGTCAGAACAGCATTAGGAGGGAGCTGGGACCTTGAGTGGCCATGGGACACTGAGCTGGTTATTGCACAATCCAGCCTTTAGGGGCTAAAACTACAGTCTTTCCAAAAGCCAGCGGCTTGGGAGGCTGCTTGGGGGTGTGTGTGTGGAGATCGGGTACGGGGATGCCACAGACACCACCCAGGAGCTGGTAGAGGCAACATAGCCCTTTCCTTGAGAAAAACGACAGCAAAATCTTGCCCAAATCAGCCCTATGGCTTTCCAGATGAGTGGCAGACATGGCTGGCGTCCCTCCTGCACAGAAAATAGGATCACTCATAGCCACAGCTGGTTTTTTGATGGTTCCGTTTTTTGTTTTTGTGACCGCGGTCCATTTTCCACAAAGTCACATCATGAGAAACGGTGAGAAAAACAGGACATGTGTTTGTAGGAGCTAAAGGGTCTTGCCTTTATTTATTTATTTCTCATAACTTTTGAATTATTAAAGCACGTTCAGCGGAGATTAACTTTCCCTGCACAATATTTATTATTGTTTCATTTCCCTGGAAGTTGGAGCTACGAGAGCTTTGATAAATGGACTGAAAGGTTCCGTAGTTTCTCTATAGCTGATCTAAATATCTCTGTATCGTTTGCTGAAAAGCTAATTTGTAATTTCCTATGGTAATGCCACTTAGTGAATTATAATGATACACGGGGGTCTGCTTTTCCTCCTGGTTCTCTGCTGGGGGAGTAACGCTACCAGCAGAAAATGGTGTGAAACCTGGAAACTGGCCATTAGTCCCCTAAATTTTTGGTCTAATAACAAAAATCCAGAAACTCTGTGGACCATATGGTCTGTTTTCTCATGTCGAGGCTGGAAAACATCCTTCTCCCCTGAGTTTGGTTTCTGCACGAGGGATGAGAGCAGTGGCTGGAACCGGTGCCCTGAGCTGATGTCACGACCCTTACACCCACGTGGGTTTGCATCCACGACTGGAGCCTGATGATGTGCAAAATCCCTGCTTCTGGAAACCTCTCCCACCACCCCAATTATAAACAAGTGTTATCTGTCTTTTGAATAATTGAAGAGGCTTTCTGTTGAATATTTAATTACAATAATATTTGGTTAGCGGGGGTTGTTGGTCTCCTTTTGTGCAATTGAGAATTGCTGCAAGAAAACAACCTGTTAAAAGAAAATGTTGTTGTCTATGATCATTGATTTTTTTTCTTTCTTTTTTCATTTTTTTTTTTTAAACTAATCAGTTATTCAGTTGAAATTGGTTAATTAGCTCAGCTCCATTAAGACTCTTTGGCTTTTAAACTTGATGTTTCTAAATAATTATAGTTTTGCCTGCTAAGCCCACAACCCAGGGTGACCTAATTACTATTAAAGCATACGTGCTTTGGTCTGGCTTTAATAAGTTCCTGCTGGGAGCCCCGCAGTGAAAAATCACAGAGGCAACAGTTCAAAGGGGAAGGGGTTCTGTGCCCAGCCCTGGCCGAGGAAGGTGGCTTTCTTCCGGCCTTGTGTCTTCCAACCTCAGCCTGGCAGGCGGGATGCTCCTGGGTTTGGGTGGGATGCTCCTGGGGGAGGAGAGGAGCCGCAGAGCATCCCCATGGTTGGCATCTCTGTGCCTTCTACTTGCCACTGTCAGGGCTGGAGGAAGGCAATGGCATGCGGTTGCCTGGAAGGGTTAGGAGTGGTTTTAGTTAATGAGTGTTAATTTGTTAATTTTCTTTTCTAAGTTGCTTCCCTTAATAAGCAGGTGGAGGCTTTTCAAGGTCTTCGCAGATGCAGAGAGAAAAAATACACGGGATTAAGTTTATCTTGTGGGTTTTTTTACAGTATTAAGTTTTGTTGGTGGGTGGTTTTTTTTTTTAGTTTTTAAAATTTGGAAATAGCCATGCCAAGTAATTAGGGATTAGTAAAGGCTCAGGTATGTGCTTGTTAGTGTAGTGAGAAAAACATTTACTATCTAGGGAGGCATCCAGTCAGTGTTACTGGTGGTTGAAGCTGATTAAGCTTTAATTTGTTATGCAGCGTGTAAAAGTGGTGGCTGGGAATAAGTAAGAGGCTGTGGAAATCCTCCTTTTTAGGCTGTTTCATCCATTCTGAGATGGAGGCTTCATCATGACTTTTAAAGATTGTTTCATGGTGTTTTCCCCTGAATGCATGGTCCTTCTCACCGTCCTGCCCACCCCTCCGATGCACCAGCACCCCATGTGCCACATCCCAGCAGCAACCAGGCACCAAGTTTTGGACCATTCAAACCTAATCATAGTCTTCCTTGGAATGCTTTGAACACGGCTGGGATTTGGTGTTCTTACCTGGTTTCTTTGGGGTTTTTTTTGAGGGGAAGGGCAGCTCAGCCCACTCCCCCAGTGTTTGGCAGCGCTGGACGGTCTCCGCTCCTGGCTCTGCCTGCTCCCCGGGAGCCTCTCCGTGTCCCTCAAAGCCCAAGACCTGTTGCACATCCAAGTCTTTGCCACCCTTTTCCTATTTTCTTTCCGTCTGCAGAGCACACCATGGGGACACTTTTTTTTGCCCAGCCCTGTGTACCAGTCCCAGGCAGATCTGGGCTTGACTCTGGACAGGGGCTGCTTCTCCTTGAGCCCCAAAAGTTGACAAGGCAGGGCTGCAGTGTCCACTTCTGAGCGTGAGATAAATCTGTCCCCCCGTGCCCACTCCCTGCCGTTGGGTGCTGTGGGTGAGCTGGTGAACAGCACCCAAAATGCACCTGTTGGTCCCCTTTCTCTTGGTGCCAAAACATATGCTACAGATGGAGGGATGGAGCAGGGCCCAGCGATGATTGAAGTCATACCGAGGTTTTTTTTTTTTTAATTTTTTTTTTTTTCAATCAGAGGCCGGGGACGGGCCTTTGATTACTAGAGGCCTCCACTTGCTTCAGCCGCTTCCTTAGCCGCGGGGTCGGAGCTGACTCATTATCATCCTCGCTAGGGTCCTGTTGATATGAGGATAATTGCTTTTTGCTCAAAAGACATTAAATCACTGTAGAAGAGGCGAAGGGGTGTGAATTACATCTTCCCTGGGAAAACCCAGGAACCCAGCAGAAGAGTTGGAAAGGAAACGCTGTCCTCGGGAGGCAGGAGGAGAACGGGGCCGGCTGCGGGGGTCTGCTCCAATCCCGCTGGACAGCCCCCAGCCCTCTGGCCAGGGGGAGCTGGGAGGGGACAGCATCATGTACTGGGGACAGACTGGGGTGACCTGAAGAGGTAGCTGGGGGCTGGCCTTGGTAGGTGGCTGGGGACTTTAATTTTTTTATTTTTCCACCTGACACCTGCCTCTTCAGATTTCCAAACATCCGAGGAATGATGGGGACAGCAGCAGCATTTCCACGTTTGGACACATAGGGACAGAGCAGGGGCAGGATGTTCTCCGAGTGCTCCAATGGGCATCAGCTCTGCTTTTTGTTTCAAACAAATGTGTTTGAAAAGAACAAAATTTGGCTTTTCATCGCCGGTGTATTGCCCAAAGTGCTTCCTACAATGTTTTTGCGTAGTCTGAGACCCCTGCCTCGCGCAGTGCACCCATGGTGCCGGCGAGTTTGCTCTGTTGGTGCTCTTTGCCCATGGAGATGCCCTTGCCTGGTGGCTGCTGCATCGCTGCGCTTCTGCCGTAGTTATTTCTAAAGCAGCGATGTCGGGTCTCTGCATCCATCACTGGGTGCTGGAAATTATGGGCATGATCTGGCTGTGGGCGACCTCGGGATGCACAGGGCTGCTCCCCAGCCTGTGGGGTTTGGCTGAAGCTGTCTAGAAGCTTCACGCAAGTGGGTGAACCCCCTGGAGATGCATGGCCTTTGCTGTCTGTGCTGGTCCCCTTGAAATGAAATTGCCGGTGGGGGGTCTAAGTCATTTGAGCCTGCGAGGCTCTTGGCAGAGGCACCGTGAGGTCACATACAACGATGTCATTGGGACCAGATACAAAGCTATGAAGTGGTAATTTCTGGTATAATAAAATCATAGAATCATAGAATGGTTAGGGTTGGAAGGGACCTTAAAGATCATCTAGTTCCAACCCCCCTACCACGGGCAGGGACACCTTGCACTAGACCAGGTTGCTCAAAGCCACATCCAGCCTGGCCTTGAAGACATCCAGGGATGGGGCATCCACAACATCTCTGGGCAACCTGTTCCACTGCCTCACCACCCTCTCTGTGAAGAATTTCTTCCTGACATCTAATCTAAACCTCCCTGATTTCAATTTATCCCCATTACCCCTTGTCCTGTCACTACAGGCTCTTGTAAAAAGTCCTCTCCCAGTACCCTTGTAGGCCCCCTTCAGATACTGGAAAGCTGCAATGAGGTCTCCTCGGAGCCTCCTCTTCTCCAGGCTGAACAAGCCCAGTTCTCGCAGCCTTTCGTCATAGGAGAGGTGCTCCAGAAGGATCAGCTAGAAGGATCTAGAAGGATCAGCTCCATGCCATGTTTCTTGGGGAGGGATGCGTGGCTCCTTGAGCCACGTGCATCACACCAGGTAACCTCACACTTGTGTAGCGAAACAGAGAAAAGCATCAACGGTGCAGGAATTAAAGGCACCGATTCCATTTTCTTTGACCCCAGCTTGGGTGGGGGGCCCCCCTGAGCTCTGGGCATTGGCTGGCAGTGCCTCCCCAATCCATGGATGCCAAAGCCAGCCTTGCAGAGGAGAGGAGGTGGATGCAGGCTGGTGGGAGCTGTAAGGTCATGAGCTCGTTGGATTCGGTATCTTTCTAAAAATCACCTTTTATTATCCTCGCGCCGCGCATAGGTTATTACCGAAACGGCTGGCACCACTGCGCACACGCGGGAGTCTGCTGCGCTGAAAGGCTCGCTCGAAAGCCTGCCGAAGGCTATAAAAAGATGCTCATTAACTTCAATGGGCTTTGGCCCAGGCTGGAGAAAATGGGCTGCTTTGAGAAGGATGCTGCTTAGAGCACCCTCTGGCTCCGCCTTTGTGTGCCAGTGTTGGGCTTTGCTCGCTCGGGGTGACTGGGCACAGGGAGACCCCCACTTTTCCACGGTCCCTTCCTTAACTTGTGAGGAAATGGTCCGGCTGCCTCTGACCCCCGGGACCTGCTTGGCAGCATCCTGGGGGCTCCCTGCCCTGGGGGGCTTGGGGGACCGTTGGGTGTGCGCCTGCCTTACCCTGTGCCCTGATAACCCTGGTATTTTCTCACCCGGTGTCGAGCACGGACCCTGCCAGGCTGGTGTGCCGGTCGCTCCCAAATGCGATCTCTTGAGTCACCAGCCCAGCAGATTTTTGGAGGTGGTTTGCGGCAAGGCATGTTTTTATTTATTTCTTTGAAGCTTGGCAACGTTCAGGGGAACCTGGGATGTCTTTGAAACATTTAAAGTATTCCTAATAGGTTATCTTGAAAGCTTTCTTGAGTCTTGAATGAATCAAAGTGCAAATGTTTATAATGCAACACCCACACAGGCTGGGAGAGGAATTTTATTAAGGCAGGAGAGTCAGAAAACAATAATAATAAAACATGTTTTATGAAGTTGGCGAGAAACTTATAAACTAGGTGAAGTTTTACAGCATATGAATTTGATACAAGTTGTAAATTTGAATTCCCAGGCTGGTCCTCAGGTCTTGCTCTTTATTACCTGAAATAACATTCTCCACTTTTAATAGCTGGCTGCGGCAGAACGAACGCGGTTTTATCTTTCTAAATGATCTGCCGTGCGAGTCTCATAATCAAACGTTCGCCCATCCTGAAGACTTCAGCCCTTTCCTTGAGCCAGGCAGCGGCTGTTGCTAATTAGCAAATAGCTGCTGTTTGCTTTGCTCTGGCAGGGGGGACCTTGGAAATCCTTACTTACATCCCCTGCTCCGGATTATTTAGATTTTTTTTTTTTCCCAGCAGAAACCACCTTACTGTCTGATAAGAGAATAAGGTCTGTTAATACATCAGCAAAAAGGGACTGAAAGATGTTCCTGACAAATCAGTGTATTGCACTACAAACCCGCTGCGTCGCCCTGCTTGTGGCATTGCAGGGAGGGACCTGGGTGCTCGCTGGGCCATCGTTGGAAGGTGACCGATGGCCTTCCGGGCTTTGTTGCCATCTTCCCAGCACGGAGATTTCCTTGGGGTGCAATACAGGGTCTGGCGACGTGCAGCTGGCTTTGGTGACCCCCTCCTCGGTGGATGTCATCCTGGGGGTGGCTTCCCAAGGGTGGCGTTTAATGACCCCCTGACGGCCCGATGTGCCCTGGCTCCTCCGTGCTGCTCGGCTGTCAGCAGCTGTACGCGAGGGAAGTGTAGAGAGATGGTTTGTCAAACCCCTGTCCTGTGTATGCACACGCTGGAAGATTATTCCTCTGCAAAAAATATGTGATCGCTTAAGCGTTCTAGCTAATCGCCAGATTATTCCCTTTAAAATGGGAAAGTAATTAGGGATGGTTTTTTAAATAGCCTTCCCACCCTTGGATCCGCTGGGATTAGTGTATGTGGGTGTGTAAATATTTAGTTTCCAAGGACTTTTTTTCTCCACCTTCCTTGAAGAAACAGCAACGATAAGCGATTGAAATGAGGCAGCAGCTATGCTTGGACACTTCCCCCTGCATCCAAAATATAATGGAAATTAAAGTTGACCCACAAAGGAAAAGGCAATTGAATTTCTGCTCACGCGATGCACCAAGCCGGCTTTCAAATGAGGGTTTTCCCTGCCTGTGTCTGAAGTTGAAGAGGAGAGGTTTTGGCTCGGGGGTGCACTGGCTGCTCAAGAGTGGGTAGAAGTCTGAGGCAGTAAAAGCTGTGGTTGAGCTGGGGGGGTAGGCTGAGAGCCGGGCTTTGAACAGCTGGTTTGGGGGCTGCGTTTCTTAATCTCCTTTAATATTTTCTGCTGAACTAATATTTTGGAGAGAGACAAAATTCCCATTCCTTGAAAAATATTGGCGTTTCCAACGTGCTTTCATTCAGCATTGGGGGTGAAAAATGCACCTTTCTGAGGAAACTTCTGGAAGAAACCCCCTTGCTGTCCCCTCCCCATCTGGGTTTACCTCCCCAAGGAGTGGGACCTACAGGCAGGTTTGTGACCAACATACTTTCCCCAAAGCCAAATAAGAGGGGGAGGCAGCTGGGGGGCCAATTCCGAGGCTGATGTGGGCTGGCCTTCTCCTGGATTGCATCAAGGAGACGTTTCACTTGGAGTAAGGCAGGGTGGGCTGGGCTGCATCTCCTGCCTGTAGCTGCCTGCTAGCTCAGGGGGATTTTGGAGCTTGTTTCTGTTTGTGGAGGTCCCTCTTCAACATCCAAACAGTTTAGACTTTTCGCACCAAGGCGCTTTGATGTTTGGATTCAAAACCACGTCTTGTTTTGAAACTTGTTGCAGTGTTTGCTATGTGTTTGCAAAGCTGGGAAGGCGAGCGAGAAGAAGCTGAAATCAGAAGCAAAATACATAGTTAGGTGCAAAAATGTTTTTTTCCGAGTGATCTGGTGGAGTTGTAGATTAAAGGAATGATTGAAACCAACAATTCATGCAGCTCACTTAGAGGTCTGCATCCCTTGAGAACTCCCGAGCCTTTCCTACAGCAAACACACCCCCTCTCCAAGCCAGGGGAGGCCAGAACTTGCATTCCTCATCCTGCTAACGAAAAAATCCCAAGCCCTAGTGAGGCATCACAAAGCCACCAGAAGAAAACCTGGCTCAGAAGGAAACTGGGCAGCCCCAACGTTTGGTGGTCAGGAGCCATCACCGGCGTGCCACGTGGCTTTGGTCCCTGTCCTGCTGCTGGAAGATACTTGGAAGGTACTTCTGGGCTGTTGGTGCTTAAAATGCTCATGCACCCATTGTTTCTCCATCTGGCAGGGGTTATTTATTGCGGGCATTAACCCAGAGCTGCCTTGTGGGCGCCTTGGTCTTTCTTTCAAAGATTGCATTTGTGCCATTCAGCTGTATTTGGCAACTTTTGGACTTTTTGTTTGCTTGCCTGCATGCTGGAAAGCCTTCAGAGGTTGTTTAGGAGGCAAGGGGAGCCTGTAGATCTAGATTTTTTTGTTGTTGTTATTATTATTAT
>NW_010231420.1:60128-60494 GCF_000690775.1 Eurypyga helias | reverse complement strand
AAGTGAAATGGCTAATTTTATCCCAGCAAGGTCGGGGATGCTGAGAGCCCGTCAGCGCGGGGCTGCGTGTCTCCAGGTGAAACCTTCACGCCCAAAATCCGCGGCAAAAGCTGTGTCTCGGCCAAGCCGTTGTCTTCCACGTCCCCTTGGAGTTCGCTCCAGGGCCTGGCCGGGAGCGCAGCCGCCCCGGGCCTCGGGCAGTCCCCGAGCGATGGGCGAGCAGCACAGGCTCTGCTCTGGAAGGAAATCGCTGACAGATCTGGACAGCTGGCTGCAGGGCCGGAGGGAAGGGGCACGTGTGTAGGTGTGGAAACAGCACGAGCGCTGGATGCAGCCCCTTCCCACGCTGGGAAGGCCAGGAGGTCC
>NW_010231420.1:58534-59524 GCF_000690775.1 Eurypyga helias | reverse complement strand
GAATTTGATCAGCCCTCCATTCCTGAAGCTGAAATTTGCCCGTTTGTGTTTAGAGATGCTGAGTGAGCTGCTGCGGCCCCAGCTACAACACTGGAAGTTGAGAGTAAAAATAACTGGGAATGATCCGCGCGTTGGGAGCACCAATGATCAGTGCCAAGCTGGTATCGCCAAAAAAAAATCCCACCCAACCCCAACAGGCCCTTTAAAAGGACATATTTTGCCACTCAGATGCCATTTCAGCTGCCCATGATTCAGGAGCAGCTGCGGGCATTCCCGTGCATCCCAACCCGGAGGGGACAACGGGGTCTGGGCTGCCGGTGGCTTCCCCAGGCACCGCACGGAGACGTCAGAGGGACGCAGGCCCAGCGTGGGGAGAGCGTTCATTAAATGTGCTTCTTAGGGCTGATCCGCTTTCAAGAGTTTCCAAAAATAGCGATGGCACGGAGCTGAGATGGGCGTTGGAAGGAAATGTGACTCATGTGCTACCCGGCGCCCGAGCGAAATCGGACGAGCTCAAGGCCGCCTGCGAGATGAGCCGCGCGAGCGAGAGCACAAGCCGCTGTCCTGAGCGGGCTCTGCGGGGGATGGCGAGGGCATCCCGGTGCCCTTTCCGGTGGCCGCAGAGCCACCTGCGGCGGGGACACGGCTCAGGCTCGTCCCGTCTGTCCTTTCCGCAGGGCCTCTCTGCTGTCTGCGTGTCCAGCTGCCAGGGCAATGACGGACAGATGTCAGTCAAAGCCTGGCAGCTGCCGAGGGCCCCGGCAGGGACAAGCTGCTGGAGCCAGGCAGCAAAAGCTGTCCTGAGGTGGCGAAAAAATCCCAGCCCTGTGCCACGTGGGATGGATCCGCAGGGCCAGGGCTGGTGGCAGAAGGGAGAGGTGACCTTGTGTGGCAGATCCAGCCACCTTGGGATGAGGGGAGAGCGGACGTGGCCGCACCTCTGTCGCCATCCCAGCTCCTGGGCTGGTCCCTGCTCAGCGGGAACAGCCC
>NW_010231420.1:57833-58324 GCF_000690775.1 Eurypyga helias | reverse complement strand
ATTTTTTCACCAGGGTGGTTTTGCTGAACAGTGGGTGGGCTCGTCAGCTTTTTGATCACAGTTTTGGGGTACGGCGAGGTGCCGGGTCCCAGGGGAGATGATAGGGAGCACACCCAGTCTTACACCCCCTCTCCCTGCCCCCCAAACAGTTGGGTTACAGGCTCTAGCTGCCTCCCGTGTTGCCATGACAACTGCAGCATCCCAGCCTCGGCAAGGACGGGAGCTCTCCGCCATCGCTTTGCCTGGACACAGCTCAGGATGCCGGCACGGGGAGCACCCCTGCCTCAGGCCCAGCTGCCAGCTCAGGGTGCCAGGGGCAGCACCCCAAACCCACAGCTGAGTCTAAGGTGCTATTTAGGCTGGCTCCTAGGTGCTGGGCTGCACCCCTCCTAATTTAGACCTTCCTCCACATCCCTCTGAAAGCCACAGGGCTGGCAGCTGGGGAGAATTTCGCTTTTCCAGCAGGATCTGCCCGCTGCAAACCCCTGCGA
>NW_010231420.1:56062-57767 GCF_000690775.1 Eurypyga helias | reverse complement strand
GGCTGCAGAGCGGCAGCTCCTGCCTGCTCCAGCTTTGCCAGGTTCCGGCTGGCAGAGCATCCTTCTGCTAGGCACAGCGGCCCCAGGCTGCATCCCCAAACCCCTCCATGAGGGGGGCCAGGGTGGGCAGTGGGCTGCTGGATTGCCGGCCCCGCTCCCCCAGCTGCCAGGATCTCTGGGTCTGGTGTTACCCCACACGACCCAGAGCATCGTCACGGGCAATTCTTGCTCTCAACGGCCTGGCAGGACCTCGGCTCAGCCTGAGAGATCCCGAGCTAAACCCTCGCTGACATGGGGCTGGGGAGAACGTCTCCGAGGCTGCTACACCTCCAGAAAGGTCTCATTTGGAAAGCATTAATGCAAGATTAATAGAGGCTTTAATGAACAGTGAATCAACCACTAATGGAGCCCAACTTGTAAGCCATCTGTAACACCTCAGGGGCCTGAAGGCATCCAGAACATGTCTGGAACATGCTTAAAATGGATGTTAATCACCTTGTAGCCCTGAAGACACCACACCGGAAGGAAACTTCAGGATAAAAGGCCGCAGATGAGACAGGGAGCCTGCCTCATCCCCCCGTGGCTTCAGAGGAGGCTGTTGTGTCACAGGGGCAGGCAGAGGAATCTGGGGCTGCAGCTGGGTCAGCATCCCGTGACACAACAAGGCCAGTCTCTAAGGGATGGCCGCATCCCACTTGGAGTGTAGCCACCCCAGGGAAGGACACCTGTCCTGGCCACTGAGCAGGAGCTGCAGGGGTAAGGGGACACTGCTGGGAGCAGGCCTTGGGTCCCTCTCCTGGGGCTACTTCACCCTCCTCCTGAACAGCTTTTCCTTGTGCCTACCAGCACTTCCCCTCTTCATCGCTCTGCTTTGCACTCCCCCAGGGAAGAGCTCTGCTAATCCCAAACAGTGACTCAGACCCCCTCCCTCAACCTCCTCTTCTCCAAACTGAGGAAGGTCCAGCTCCCTCAGCCTCTGCTGGACTCGCTCCAGCCTGTGACACATCCACCGTCACTCGCGGGGCTGACACGTCCCCGGCCCCGTTTGCAAGGAGCCCTGCCTGCTCCAGCCAGGCGACGTGGTGTCCCGCTCCGCAGAGCTCCTGGGTCGCGTTCGCTCTGGCAGGCATTGCCCATGGAGCCTGGCCAGGATGACCTGTGTGCGGTGGGACTGACTGGCTGACCCATCGGATGCCCAGGACACTCGCTTGGCTTCAAATCCAAGTGGACTTCAATGTTTGGAGGCTGCCAGATGTGTCGGTTCAGACTGCGGAGGCCGGGCATCAGAACGCAGTCTGGTTGCTTGAGGAGTTCAGCAGCGGGCATCCAGCCACAGTTCAATGCTCAGGAGCTTCTCGTGCTCTTGAATTTGCTTCTTAGCACCAGTGTCGGGTGTGTTCAGGTCCATGTGCTTGGGTTTCTCCCTTCAGGGGGAGAGGCAGCTCTGCAGGACCCAGGGGCACTCGGGATGGCATCAGCTCTAGCTGGTTGAAGCAGACCAGGATTCTCCATCTGCTCGCAGGGTCAGGATCCAAACACCATCCTGGCTGGCTTCCAGGCTTCCCGAGAGAGCCTGGATCTCATGGAAGGAGAGGCAGGGGGTCAGAGGCTGGAACCAGCACAGCTGACCCCCTTCCTCAGCACAGGGCACATTACAGAAAGCTCCCAGCAGCGTGAAGCATCCAGCTCTGAGCCATTCACCAGC
>NW_010231420.1:52634-54762 GCF_000690775.1 Eurypyga helias | reverse complement strand
AAATCCAAGAGCGGCGGCTCCTGGCCAAGCGAGAGGTGCCTACGGCTATGCCAGCTAAAGCACGGCAACTCTGTCAGCATGGGATCTGTGCGGACCAAGATCTTCCAGCCTGGTAAGGATGGTCGACCCAGCGACAGCTCCATCAAGTCCATCAGCTCCTCCTGCCTGCCGAGCCAGCCGCGGGCCTCCGGAAATGAAAACCAGCACCCAGTTTCTAGGCCGTGCCTGTGCAGTTCACGGGGAGGGCAGTAAACCCTTTTTGCCGTGGAGCGATTTCCAGGCTGGCAGGTCTGAGCGGTGATGTGAGGCATCCCCAGCGCTCAGTGGGGCTCACGTGCATAGGGCTGGGACAGAAACAAGTGTTGGGGTGAGTGTAAATGTTAAGGGGGGGGAAAAAAGGAAAAAGAACAATTCTGGCCCAAATCAAACCCACCTGATGGTGTCAGGGGGTTGTTTCCATTCCAGGTGTCGCGTGTTTTCAGATCTGGTTAACACAGCAGTAAGGGTGATGGGGGACAGCAAAGTGAAATACCCACAAGTTTTGCTCTGACTTGATGAATTTTGAGTTTTTCCTTGTTATTCTAATTCAGGAAAGTCAAGTTTGGCCAGGCTGCAAAACCTCAGAGCAGCTGCTGAGTCTGTGCTGGTGGCTGAAGGAGGGTGAGCAGGGAGATGATGCCACCACCTCCCCGGCAGCGGCCGGACACTGACCCTGAGCCAGGGCTGCCTGGAGAAGGGCACAGCCCGTGCGTGCTCACCGGGGACGAGCTGCTCCTGCAGCTCCTGGGCAGAGCGGAGCAGGAGAGCGGATGAGCGGCCGGCTGAGCTCCTCCAGCTGTCAATCACACCATGATGTGAGTGCACCTTGCTTCGTGCTGATAAGGGAACCCTGACCATCCCCCTCCGCTCACCCGGCTTGGTACCAGCATCCCGCTGCTGCCGGTGGCAGCCAGGTAATCCCTACCTGGGCCTAACTGATCATGAGTGAAATCTGTCGTTGGCACAAAGGGGAACACAGCGAGCTGGAAAGCTACGACACGGCTGTGCCCAGCACCTCTGCACCCCTCGGGACACCGGGCATGTGTGGAGGAGAACCGCGACGTGCCGGCACGTGACGGTGCCGGGGCGCAGCGACCAGCTGGGCACGGGGTGGGGAGCTGCTCTGCACCCCGAGGCACTCGCCTCTCGGAGGGAGGTGGCGATCCGGCTGGAGCACTCCGGAAAGATGGGAGATGGGCACTGCACTCCCCTCTCTCTTACGGCAGGACCCTAAGGGGTTAACACAAAATGCCACCTTGAGGCTGCTCTGACACTGGCAGCAGAACAATGCTAAATTCTGATTAGCTCCGGTTTTCCAGCAAGAGGGGAGGCACAAGAGGGTGGGGAATTAATACTATTCTGCATAATTTTTAATCTAAATTCCATTTCTTCCCTTTTCTTTCTCTAGGAAGCAAACAATCTAGGGGGTTTTGTACTCAATTTCTTGCTTTCATAATCTAAATGAATTGTTTGCTAGTAGGAGCCAGCTGCAAAGCTGGCAATCTCCGATCAGATCTGCCTTTCTCCTGGTTGTAGCAATCATTAATTTGCTCCTCAGCTCTGATTAGCTAATCCTGGCTGCCTTGTGGCAGTTTGCAGGCAGAACCAGTGTGGGAGCTGCAGGTCCCTCTGACAGAGCTGGAGCTGGCGGCAGGGTCCGTGGTGCTCCTGGTTGTCAGCTCTCCGGAGAGGAGTGGGGTGCTCTGGGAGGAAAGGCTGGCGAGGTTATTTATGGAATCCTGGCATTTTGGAAATATCAGAGGGTGATGCTTTCCCCTGCTCTGTGCTCGTTGGTTACGCTGAGACTAATTAGCTGGGCTTTAAAATAGGAATTGAAGACAAGGCAGCAGCCTCTTGCTTGAAGGTATCTGGGTGCTGCCCCACTTTCCTGATGTCGCTGGTGTGCCCGGGGGACATGGCAGGGCTGTTACCCCCGTTTCATAGATGGGAAACTGAGGCACGGTTGTGCCTGTTGGTGGGTGGAGGCTCACAAGGGCTGAGCTGAGCAGCAGGGCTGCTTGGAAAGGGGTGCGGGACAGGGTGCCTTTTGCACCAGGTCCCGGATTATGAAGAGCCATGGTCCCAATTC
>NW_010231420.1:44943-52616 GCF_000690775.1 Eurypyga helias | reverse complement strand
CCTGCTGGGCAAACCCGGATGGGGCCAGGGGTGTCACGTTCCCCAGGCTGACTGCTGCCAGTCACCAGAGCATCACCTCCCAGTGACCAGCTCCCCACAATCCCCTTTTTCCCGGGTCGGGGGACCCAGGCGTGTTGGACATGGCGCTGGCGGCCACCACATTGGCTGGGTGCAGGGCTGCTGCTGGCCCCGCGTGCCCCCTCCTCGCACGTGGCTCTGCAGGCCTTGTCTTTCAGCTGTTCTCTGGCTGCGTTTTATTCCAACACGCTCCGTTTTCAGATCAAATTCCCCGAGTGCTGGGGGCGGATCCTTTTAATTTTCATTTGTTTCAAAGCCGTACACGGCTTACAAGCATGACAGAAATGCGCCTGGAGTGCAGGAAATGGCCTACTTAGCTGCAGGAGCAGAGCAGGCTTTTCCATCACGCCAACTCCTGGGACACCATCCTCCCAGGGGTCCGTCCGGGGCAGCTGCCCCATTTCTGGAGCTTCTCTTCAGGCGTTCGGTCCCACCATAAAGCCCCAACAGCCTGTCCAAGCAGGAGGGTGTCGGGGAGCAGAGGTTTGGAGGGGACTTCCAAGTGACAGTCTCGTTTTGCTGGTCGGGGTAGCCCAGAGAAGGGGCTGTGTTAGGGCCATTACCAGCTGAGGATGCAGGGCCGGATCTCCAACAGCTCTCGGGCTTCTGGGACACTTTCAGCCTAGTCTGAAAGGGGACAGAGATCTCGGAGGTTGTTGCAGCCTCACAATCTGTGTGAGCTGCCAGCTGGAAGAAGGACTCCATGGCTGAGCAGAGATGGAGTTCACCCTACCAGCAGCACCCAGAGGTGGGGCAGCAGCCAGCTGCATGCCACTCGGCCCTCTTACCCCTCCGAGAATGCACAGGGACTGTTCTGGCTACGTCCGTATGTCTGGAACTGGGTGCACGTGCATGGCTAAGTCTTTGCCTTAGCAGGCCAGGAACATGAGGCCTCATGGGAGCTGAATTTGTCCCGTGGGTCCCAGGAAGACTGAGGACGTTTGTACTGACCCAGCGTCCTTGCCAGAGAGCCCACAGAAGGGACCTGTCGAGGAGGAATGGTGCCAGGACAGTGGCTGCTGCAGGAGGAGGAAGGAGAGGCAGGGTTGTGTGCCCGTGGGAGGGCAGTGAGCTGGGCTGCACAGAGCCAGCTGGTAACGGCAACTGGACACTAAGCTGTCCGGCTTTTCATCCTCTGCAACACCTCTGCCTGGTGTACTGAACTCTCCAGGGATCCAACCTTCCCTCCGACTATTCCCCTTTTATTTACCGTGGGTTTGTCTTCGGTTCAAAGAACACAGTAGCAGCAGCAAATGGAGTCTCTCTGGAGTGTCTTTGAAGCCCGGGGAAGATGGAGTCCCCCGGCACCTGAGGGGAAGACAGCAGTCAACACCTGCCCCTGTGTTTACTTCACTTCCTGAGTTCCTCCCAGCCAGAGGAATGCTTCAAACCTTGCTCCATGCCCACAAGCAGGTTGTCTCAATGCATTCCACTAGAAACCATGGCTATGGCTCAGAAAGATTTGTTCTTGGGCACTGATCCTCTCCCCCCCATTTAACTTACTGATGCTAATACCGTCCTTCAGACTTTATGCTTTAATGACAAACAAATATTGGTGCTCTTAGAGGCCAGGAGTCCCCTGCGTGTCCATCTGCGCAGTGGCACCCACCCACGGGCTGCGCGGGGCCCTTATCCCTCTTGGCTAACGGTCTGGGATTCAATTCGGTGGGTGCTCTCAGACGTCAGGGAGTCAAAAAGACAACAGAGCAGCTCTTCAGCCTGGAGAGAAAAGAAGGAAGGGGTTGGGGAGAGCTGTGATTTCTGTGCATCGTTCGCAGGCAGGTTCCCCGTGCGTGCTGCAGGCAGGCAGCAGAGTGACGACGTTCACCAGCCTGAATTCCAGCCTGAATTACCCCCCACCCAGAGCTGGCTGCGAGTGTCCCACAGCACGGCAGCGCCTGCGAGTTGTGACCCTCGTTTGGCTGTTCTCAAGATTTGTGTTTTTGAGGAACTGAAGAAAACCAACAACGTGTAAAGTGCCAAGTGGGAAATGTAACTCCCTTCCCCAGCTGCCCTGCCTCCTTCCCAAACGTTGCTCCTGTGCAGCTCTTCAGCACGGCTGCTTCAGAGATGGGGCGGCCAGCTTAGCGCCAAGGCCTTCAGGACCAGTCTGTAAGTCTGACCGTGCTGACAAACACCACGTCCCCCTGGGCTATTGCACGTGCTGTGCTGACAGTCCACCCCACACAGTCCCTGGGCCCTCCTCCTGCCAGCACTGCCTCTCCTCATAGGTTTTTAGGACTCCAGCCCCGCTGCCTGCTGCTGAGGGGATAAGGATCATGGCTGGGATGTGTTTTCCTGGTGCTGTTCTGCTCCAGTCCCAGGTTTCAGCAGGGAGGGAGATGTTGGAGCAGCCACCGTGGGTGCTGGCAGCAGCTTCAGGGCTCCAGGCAGGGTGGAGGGATGAGCGCTGCTTGCCAGCTCACTGCACGGCCGTGGGCTTTTGCTGAGGAACAGCCACGCAGAGCCCGTGCCGTCTCCTTGCTCTGATGCACTAACGGTGGCAGGTCAGTGACTTAACGGTACCGTCGCCGCAGGCACCCACCCCAATCTCACCACCTCATGCCAGCCACGGTGCAGAGCTGCCTGTGAAGAGGAGCGGCTCAACCCCAGGACACCCTGGCCTGAGGCCGAGCTCAGCACTCCTGGCAGCTCTCATCGCTGGGGGGTTCCAGCCTGGGTGCGGAGGGGGTGCAGGGGCATCAGGTACTGTTCAACAGTGGCACCAACAATGCATGGCTCTGTCGCTTCCCGATCTGAGCCGGGCTGCTTGTGCCCAAGGGAAGCCTGCATGGGGAGTGGGCGTCTGCAGGGTCACTGTGGGAGAGTAAGGGACTTCCAAAGCAGGACCTCATCTGCTCCAAAGGCAGATGTTGCAAGCGGGCAGGTGAGAAGTGCTGTAGGAATGCTTGCTTCTCTCCGTGACCGCACAAGGAGGCAAGACAACTAGCCCAGATGTCAGCACTGCAACAGTCCGCATTTGGAAAGCTGATTTCTCATCCTATTGCCCAGTCCCAAATCACACAGGGAGCCAGTATGAAATTCCTTTTCACTTCCGTGGCTTGACTCCAACAGTAAGCACTACAGCTCTGCTCAAACCACGAGGATTTGAAATCCATGTTCATTTAACCCTCCTGAACTTTGCCTGATATCATGTTGTTGCTCATTAGCTTTGACCTGGAAAGCCTGGCTGACATTTCATAAACTCATTAGTGAGAGATCAGAGGATCAAACATCGTTTCTAGGGACATCCTTTGAGGTACAGTCATTCCCCAGTGAGCTTGCTCCTCAGATCCCGCTCTGTGATTTCTAAACCTACCCCATACTTTAGAGCAAAAGGCCCATTTGAAAATAACCAGTACTCGCTGCTGTGCTTCTTGTAACCTGCAGCGAGCAGCGCTGCACCCACCGCTGTCCCAGGACTAAATGGTCTAAACTCGGAACTGCCCCCCTGCTTCCAGCAGCGCCAGAGGGATTTGGTTCAGCGGCCCTGGCTGCCAGGAGCAGGGAGAAGGACTGAGCATATTTGCTTTTTCTCTTATCTCTCACAGAAAGTACTGTCAGCCCCATTCGGATAGGCTGACTCCCCACAGCCGTGAAGCAGAAGGGATTTTATGGCAGCCAGAGATAGGCGATGGCCTTCCCAAAGCAAATCAGAAGGCAGCCTGGACTCGCTGCCCTGTCACATCGTTTGGCAACAGCCTGGCAGCCTGGCAGCAGCACGTGCTGTGCTGTGACAGCGCGCAGCTCTCGCAGGGCCGCGCAGACAGGCCTTCCCGGCACTGCGGCGCCAACAGCCCAGCTACGCCCCGGGAGAACCTGCCTGCGCCTTAGGGAAAGCTGCTGAAAACAGCAGCTGGACGACCTTGGGGAAGTTTGGGGTAGGTTTCCCTGTGTTAAAAGCAGAAACAGAGACTTCAAAGAGGGCTCTGTGTCTTTTAAGGCTCCATCCTTAGAGCACTGGTCCTGAAGGCAGCAGCTCCAGTATGTTATATCTACAAACACATCTCGCTCTGCTGCTGGTGTTTTGGGGAAGCAAAAGGGATCCAGAGGGGATGCTTGTCCACTTGCTACCATTTCGCATTCTCCCCAATTCTTTTACACCTCCTGGTCCTCTCTCTTCAGGCACAGCCTCCTCTATCCAAATCTTTTGTTTGTTTTGTACTAAACTTTGATGATTGCAGCCAGAGTTTTAAAGATATTTATGCAGTTTATTCCCATTAGCTGCCCACGTCTGGAGCTTAGTGTTTCCTTTTTTGGGATGAACTACTGAGAAAATATTCAACTAGCCCATCCCTCAAATGGCTAATAGCTTAATTTCTCCTCTTCCATTTGGATTTGGGCTTCTGAAATGTAACTTTCCAAACATCGGACATGTATCAGCTTGGCAGTAAGGTTAATGAACATTTCCTGTCACTAATTTTTGACCGGTATCACAGAGACCTTGTTGATTCTTCATAAAAAGTAACTAACATCTGTGGAAAATATTGAATCTTTATCCAAGCCTCCAAGTACTTCGATTCAAAATCCTGTCACCCCTGTAATGCAGAAGATGGTTTGACAGGGGTTTGGTCCCACTTTCCACCACACGCTGGGCTCTCAGTACAAGCCAGGGCTCAGGGCTGTCATCAACAACCCCCTCTGTCTCATACCAGTTAACATTTTCTTCTAAAATTCAACCCATTTGGACAAGTTTCATTCATCACAAGGGCTCAAAGGACAGATAACTGTACCACAGACTTCTCCACTTGCCTGCTTCTCATTTTGGGGACAGAGGAGGTGCTGCGCAGCGTCCAGGACTGACCGCTTCTGCTGACAGACCCTGGGGGTAAAGAGAAACGGAAGCTGGCGTTACTTTGCCATCTAAGCTGTCGGAGACTGCAGATGACCTAGCTTTGAGGAGGACTATGCTCTGTGCCAGCAGCTCCGGCCATGTGCATCTGTTACTGAACTTCTTTACACAGACAAATCCTGGGGTTTACAAAGCTTTGTATAAATGGATTTGGATTCTTAAAATATAAGCCTTCAAACAAACAGTAATGACCTGTTGCGTAATGGGGTCTCTGGGGCAGTGGGAGATGGACACAAATGTAGGTAGATAGCTCCGTGTAAGGGTCTTTTTCTCAACAATCTGTGTGTTTTCCCCAAAGCCTAGGACTTTCAAGCTGCATTCAGCAGCAGGGGCTGCTTCACTAGTCCTTGTTTTGTTCTGGTCCACCGCGAGCCACACATGAGCTGACCACAAGACATATTCCGGAGAAATTAGAAGGCAAGATACAAATTTCAAAATTGCCTTTTAAACCAACTCTGTGCACGCTCACAGCCTTCGGCTTGAAAACTCTCCAGAGGCTTTGGAAACTACTCCCTGCTCCCTGCCCCCATATCCAGGTATTGTGCTTGGCAACAGTTTTCCCTTCAGTGGTTTTCAACAGCTCCAAGATTTCACTTCTGTGTTCTTTTTTTTTTTTTAATTTCTACACCTCCTTTCCCTCCAAAGCTCCCAGAGATGAGCTTCCTATAGGGATAACATCACTCCCTGCTAACAGCAATTAACACTTGGTAAGAATGCTTCATCAGAGAGAAGAACATCCAGCTAAGTTCCTTAACACTTGACTTCTGTTGTGATTGCACTGCATTGTCTAAACCCAGGAAGGCATGAGGCCTATCCCACACTCTGATTTTCTTCTGATGCAGGTAGGTTTTTGGTGTGCTGTAGTCGAACACTGCTGACTGAGGTCAGTACAACGCTAACTTGGGCAGTTCCTGATGACCACGCACAATATAGTGGTGTCCTAACAATCTGATGGGCATCTGAAAGTACTTTTTAAAAGCTCAACTAACCACAGAGGAGTAATCACTATTTAATCAGTATCACCTATGAAGGCAGCTAAATCTAGGTTGTCATACATAAAAAGCAGAGCATGCTTTTCTTCCAGGACTTGCTTTGAATCTACTTGTAAATTCTTCCCTCTGCCACCCCGCAGCTAGGAAATCTGGCTGTAAAAACAAGTTATGACAAGGAAAATTCAAATGCTTTGCACTGGAGTTCCAGGCAGCCGGATGCTGACAGAACAAGAAAGGTAAGTCTCACACCATTTTTCCTTGTCTGCGGAGGGGATTGTGTCCCTTCCTTCTCTGGGTTCTCCCCCCGGTCCCCATCGCTCTTAGGCTGTGCTTCAGCTTCCCCTCACCTCTTCCAAACACTTCACTCTGCCCTGTGCGTTACCCTTGGCACGCGCCCAGATTCTCCCAGATTCCTACTTTGGCTCCACTCCTGGCAGACAATCACACTCACAGGCTGCTTTTGTGCCCCCACCCGCATAAATTGCATCCCTTTCTCTGTTCTCCCTGCCCCGTGGAGATCCATGCCTTCCTGGATGTCCAGAGCACAGAGTAGGCACGGCTGCTGCTGCACGATAATCTCGACACAGTTACGGGGGTCTGTGTCTGTCTTCGAGGCGACTGCTCTGCGCAGCACATCCACAGCGACTGAACGTCTCTCCTGGAAGTGCCACCGCCAGAGTTGGCTTAGGAAAGCTTTAATAGGCTCCGATCTACGAGCAGTTACGCTGGCAAGAGCCCATATTGTTCCTCTCAACACCTGATTCCTCCTTATCGCAGCCCATCTCTGACATCACATCCCAGGCTTCCATACAGATGGCAACGTTTCCCCCCGTGGCACAAAGCGGAGGTAATGTGGCTCAGCTGTGAATCAACTCCCCGGGCTGGAAAATAATCTCTTACACCGTGGTGCTTCAGCAGTGCAGCCGAAATGCAGGCCAGAACCTGCGCAGGTATTGGGATCCTGGGCTGTGGCACTGAGTGAAATAAATACAGCGTGATTTACTCGGTACAAGAAAGGTCACGTGGCTCCTGCTGATGAGTCGCAAGTGTAATTAACCTCAGACGTTCCTTTGATATGTTTATAAACTAGGCAATGAAGATGTCTTCGCATGAAGTGTCCTTATGAGGCACGAGTTAAGTCAGGCTGGGTTTGCAAAGGCACTTGCAAAGCTGATCTTGAGCAGTTCGATGGCTTACGATACAACAAGGTTACGTTTACGGCTAGCGAACGTTGATCGACCCACGGATGGCTGTCACCCCTTCCCTGGCACACCTCGCTGCCCCTTCCCTTCCACACGTGTCATCGATCGGGAAGGCAGATTTTTCTTTTTGTAGGGCTGGTTCCAAATGGCTGCATCATCGCTAGTTGTGTCTCTGGGGCGAGATCCTGCCATTTGGGAGCCCCCTCCTAACAGCCCCGATTTACCCACGCGTGTTTTGCAGTTGGGCAAGGAGGTTTGTCCTCCATCCAGAGAGGCGCACTGGCACAGACCGGGACGAGGGGTGGAGGACGAGGGGTGCAGGACACAGTAGAGCCTGGCACCTGTTCCTCCCCGCCTCCTTCTCAGCCCCTCGGCTCGCAGTGAAGGGCAGCGGGAAGCCACTGTGAGGTCTGCTCTGGGGATGCTGCCTTACATCTTAAAACATGCAGAGCTACAAGAAGGGAGCAGCACTGCCTGGCAGCGACCACGGCTGACCGGCAAAAGCCTAGGAAAAACAAAGAGGTGGGGGATCCTGTATCTGGTGGGGCA
>NW_010231420.1:0-44862 GCF_000690775.1 Eurypyga helias | reverse complement strand
GAGTGGGAGAAAACTCACCAGCAAGGTCTCGGGTAACTTGCCCTTTGCTTCCCCTTCGTGCTGTACCTTGCAGGGTAAAAGGTTTGGGATGTGGCTCCTGAGAACGTGATTTTAAATGAATGGGAGCAATGTCGAAATGTTGTCAGTAGCACAAAAACACTTCTGAAAAGTTAAGGATGAAATGTGTTCCAACTATTCTTCCCGGGTGTGACCTTGTGACCGAGCACCATAACGTTTCATCAGAGGACGAGAACTCCAAGGTGTCTACCCACCTGGATGGTCAGATTTGATCCCCTTGATGCCTGTAAGCTCCAGAATCCTTGAATTCCTTGTTCCTGTCCCTTTGACGGTGTTATCTGCAAGTCCTCCAGAAGGTACAGCCAAAGTCACAAGAGCCTTATCGGTCTGGCTGCTGGACTGACTCTCCGTGCCGAATGTGTCAGAAAAAAAGATGCTCTTGGCTTCCTTTCCCAGACGAAACCATGTGCATGAGCTACACGTCGCACTGCCAAATACCAGCCCCTGTGTAGGGGAACCTTCTCTCTGGGGGACAGTGGGTTAATTGGCCTGATAATCATTCCATTTCACTAATCAGTCCCTGCAGAGGGGTTCTGTTTGTTTTACCAGGCTTATGCATCCTCTACCCAGCATTTCTGGTGATTTATTTAAGAGGCTAATTTTTGATTTTGCTCTCTGGCAATAAGTACTTTCTTTTTTTTATAGCAAACACAGAATCTGCTAAGATATTTCTCCTAGGAATTTTATTGATTCAGCAGGTCTATTCCCAATGTGAGCCCTTATTTCAGAGAATTCCCTGTATTTGCAGAACCATGCCACCAAGCCTCACAGACACCCCGAGCCCTTAACAGCCAACACCACTTGGAATTTAAGGTCCTGAGTACAGGACACATGACTTTGAAACTGCGGAACACTCTGACCCGTTAACAACACCACAACTTAGGAAGAATGGGTTGCCTTTGAGTGGCACCTGACCTCATGGAAGTCTGAACTGGAAGTGAATTACAGGGAAGAAAGTCAGCTGCTCTCCAGATCACAGGCTCTCTAGCAGGGGGTTGGGACGGCACTGTTAAAGCCATGTTGTCCTCACTTACCTGTCCAGCGGGGAGTCGAAGCAGATGACCACATTGTCTCGCTGCGCTGCCAGCACCAGACACAAACCATCCATTAAGAGGGAACACTACAAGAGGGAAGAACAGAGCTTTGGTGTTGCTATCCACTTCAGTGAGCCTGGAAGCCTCACTGATGGACCACTGACGGCACAGATAACTGCTTGTGTGCTGTGTGAGGGGATGAAAGTCACAAAGCAACAGACTCGCTCAAATCGGCAGAGTGTCGTGTCTGAACTGTTAGTTAGCCTGCCCCTGTGGCATACTATTATTCTCATTCCCTTCTCTCAGAGTCAAAATAAGCAGGTGACTTAGGTGTGTTATTCAGTCACTAAGTCTGCTGGAAGCAGGAATTCAGAGATAACCGTTAATATGGAGATACTGTAGCAGAAACACTTATTACTTGAAGGAGCCCATCTCCCTTCTGGCAAGGGAGAGCAAATGCTGTAACGTTCACCTTTGTCTCAGCAGTGCCAGACCCTTCTGGAAACACGCCAGATCTGCCCAGAGTAATTCATCTCTGACAGGAGGAAGTGTTTCCATTGCCAGGAGAGCAGTGCTGCTGCCATGACTCTCCTTCCCACACGCTGATTCGCTTTGTCCTTCCTAGACAGCTGTGCACATTCCCGTGTGCAGCGGGATGGCATCCTCAGGGGAACCGCAGGAGAAGAAAGCAGTGCTTAGACTAATTGGATGCTAGATGTAATTGCTGTTCTATACAGATGTACTTCAAAGGGATGCTGTCAGTTTAAAAAATCAGAACCTGAACAGATCTTACCTGTTCTTATTACAGATAACACTTAAGACTCTTATAACTGAAAGGCTGTGTGTCTCTGACAGCCTTTTGTTGCCTGCTACTTCCAGTACAAGTAGTTTCTCTCCTTGTTTACTCCCTGCTCCTGACAGCATTTCCTTGCACATTCTACCTCACTGCTTTGCCCCAGTGAAGGTCCTGAAAAGGTGGGCTTCTCCCACACCAAGTGCACAGAGAAAACCAGCCTGGGCCAGGTACTCTGCTGATGTAAAGCAATGTATCTGCTCAGCCCAGGAGCACACCTCCTGCTTCAGCCCCGTGAGCTCAAACCCCACAGACTGCAGCTTGAGCTGTCAGCACCAACTCAACGAGAAGCACAGTGGAATCTCTGCCTAGCACGGCAGGGCACAGTCCAAAAAGTGGAAGCGTTATTTAGCATTGCAGACGAGGATTAATGGGGTGCGATTAGAGAAAGGGAAATAGAAACTGTATTTATACGTAAAACCGAGGCAGGATACGGCAGCAGAAAATACATAATAGCAGCAGCTGCCCACTGGTAGGTGGATGGAATCAAATGTTTAACAGGGATGTGCCATTCACATTAAGGATACGCTCACACATAGCGATGTCGGGGTGAGGTGTCCATGAGCTAACAGAGATACAGGAACACAAGGCAGGGACTAGCTAGCAAGGCACGCTGCCCACATTACATACCAGTGGAATTAGAGCTCAGATGCAGTGCTGTGCTAATTCTGCTACCAAAGCAAGTTTGCTCAGAGCTAGCCCGGATACCTTAGCACAGCACAGCATAAAAGGCTCTTCTTTTGTGCGAAGGAAGCAAAGCACAACTCCAGCTGTTTCATACCTTTGCTGCAATGCTGCACTTTGCCCTGCTTAGTGTCTGAGAGATGCAGCGAGCTTGTGCTGCGTCCAGGACAGTGAGGCGCACTCCGGTCACGGTGAAATCTTGGCCGATGAGCTGATCGAGCAGTTCGACATAAGGTGGGTGCTCTGAACCCCGAAGGATTATCCTAGGCAATACGAGGCAAGTGGTTTGGCAGAGGTTACCAAGCAATGGCCGATCTGATGGGAAAAGACCAAAACACAACAGATGCTTGTTTTATATCTACCCCCCAACTGTTAGCCCTCTCAGTAATTCTTCCCTGCCACAGACAAGCAAATGGAAGATCAGAGGCACTCAGGCATTGTTGTGTCGTTTGGGATGTTCACAGATGCGACCGCTTGTCCTGAGCTGTCAAACTGCTGTATGCCTACGCGTACGTATCTGGAGATCACAAGACAGCAGTAGTGACCCCATTTCAGGAGTCAGCCAAGGACAACCGCTGCTTTGCTGCTGGAGATACTATTCCATTTCATTTCTTCCAAGCAAAAAAAATCTGTTAATCCAGCTGCTTTATAATCCAAAATGTAATTCTGATCGGCACACATAAGACTTAATGTATTTCATATTCTCCTCATGATAAATCTGTCCATTAGGCAGCAGCTTTGTGATAATTATTTGCTGAGAGGAGAGGGTTCTTTGCGTCCAAGAGCTACCTCTAGTGTTCAAGATGAGACCATGAAGTGACTGATGGGTCCGGCTTGCTGGAGGCGCTTCCTATATTGTGCCTGACAGTTCGGAGATCACGTGTACTTGCTTTTCCAGGGCAGTAACTCTTTGAAATACATTTTCTGAGACACAAACACATCAGGGCTGTACACTGGTTTCCTTTTTACTCTGCGTAGACATTTTCAAAGCAGAGATCCTCATGCAGCAGGAAATGAGGGACACATATTTTGAGATTTGCTCCCAATGCTGGGCTGTGCAAAGCTTGCAGAATACCTCTCTCCACAACAAGATATTTATATTTTATTTTATTTTATGCAATCTCTTCTAAAAATCAAGAAGTGCTTCAGTCACAGCAGACCTGTGCTACAGACCTGGTCCTCTCCCATTACACAGTAAGTTGCGGGGGCAATACCCTGTTAGCAACACGGGGTATTTGGGAGTGGGAACCCCTGCAAGTCTCCTATCACTGAGGCTTTATGCTCTGAACACAGCCTGAGCTGACGGACCCCTCAAGAAACACAACGATGTGATGACACCTCTGCAGATACCCAAATGAGAAGTGCAGACAGCTACCCGCACAACAGCCTGATCATCTCAAAAAGCTGCTGTTACACAGACACAATTGCCACCTCTTGTTTCAGGGCTCACACAATGGCTTGGGAATATCAGCAACGCTTCGAGATAGGCCTCACTGCAGGCACCAGTGAAGTCTTAAACCTTCATGCAGTCAGTCGCTGACATATTAGTGTGCAATGTAAGAGCTTGCCTGAGGATCTGTGATTTTTGTAATGCTCATGAAGCATGCGTAGAACACGGTCCAGAGCATGTATAAGACAGTGGAAAAAATTCATTGGGAAAAATCCTCCTTCAGAGACCCCCTGCAACAAAGTGAGTTGGTGCCTGCCACGCAGCTACGTTGACATTCGTGCAAAGGCCTTGGCTTCCCACCACCCTCCATGCACTGCTGCAAGTGAAGCCTCGTGCACCTGCTGGTATGGAGTCAATGCCCAAAAGTCCTGTATCGTAAGGGTTTAAGGTGGGAGGTGATACTCTGTAATTCTCTGGCATTTTTATCATACTCTCCCACTGGTCTACAACAATCTCATGGGTTTACTGCTGGGATTAACAACTGCAGCCATCAGGTGCAGCGCAGGAACGTTTTCTCAGCTGCCCCTCCTCCTTCTTGCCAGTCACACCAGAACGCAAGCTACAGGAATGAGAATGACCCAGTTCCAAATATCTGCTCCCCAGTGAACATCACAGGGATGCTTCACCTGGTCACTGCTTGTTCATAAAGGCTGAGGATCAATCCACAGCATCCCAACAGGGCAGCATCCCCACGCGTTAGTTACATCTCCTGACGTAGGCGGTGCTGTGTCACAGCCTATGTGGCGTACATGCCTATCAAGTCAAACCAACAGGAAAGGCCCAGAGAAACCGTAGGCATCTGAGGGACCTGACGGGCTTGCCGCAGCTTCAACTTCACATCAAATTCAGACCAGCGAGAACTGGAAGTTATCAATGATTCTATGAAGTAACGTGGAACTGGCAGCTATGCAGCAGCTAGTGGGAACGGAATGAGATCTCAGTCCAGTTCCCAAGAGTTACATGTCCACGCTGCCAAAAGCACTTCCTGCTTATCTTGGTATTTATCTACCACAGAACAAAACGTCCCACAGCCGCCCATCCCTAGGGTGCCTTGGCCTCTCCTGTGGCAGGCTCTGAATGGACACAAACCATGCAAAACCACGGCCAAGCTGGTGTTGAAAGGTATTGTAGCAGTTCAGCAGAGACCTGTGCAGCGTTGCTTACGCTAGCTGTGTTGGCAGTGCTGGTTCTGCTGGTGATGAGGTCAGCACTTCTCGAGAACCCTGTATCTAAACCCATGAAAGCACTGGCAGTGGGAAGGCCTGGCAAATAAACAGTTAAATAGCCAGACTCCACTGGAGCTGTTCTCTGCAGCTCTGAGTTGTCTCTCCTTCTGAAAGGACATCAATACCAAATCTTGCTGCCACCAGATGGTTTGTCTTGCTGTCCAATTAATCAATAACAGTGTCGATCTATTACAAGAGTTACACATTTCCTTACCCAGATTGCACGGTTGCTCAGAGCCCAGTAAATTGAGTTGCCCTCCTGTTTCACGTTTTATGATTTTGCGTTGCTTGTTGCTTTCCAAACTGACTATGGGGTCACGTTTCAGGTTATAGATCTGCAGGAGAGAAGGGAGGGAGGAAGAGACAAGTCATGTGAACACCATTACCTAATCAGGAAGGGTAACACTTCTTGAGTATCGATTCAGGCAAGCTGTGAAGCTTCTGGTGGTGTTGTGTATGTCTGTAATTGCCAGCCTTGATACCCAGCCTGAAGATACAAGAACATTTTGCATGCGTTCTTTCTTTATTGAGGCTTAATTCACCATGACGTCTTGCCATCCTTTTAAAGGTCCTACATCCAGACATCTTTCTAAGGTCTTTGCTCTCAGTTTTTCAAGGCCACAAACTCAAGGACTGTGAGTGTCTGACAACGTTACCCACTGCCACACTGGTGTGTAGCAGCTCCCTTCTGTCCCCGAATGAACTGGCACATCCATGCATCCCGGCACAGTGCATGATGCTCTGGACTGAGTTGCAGAGGGAGGACATCCACATTAGTGAAGCACATTACACATGTGGCCAGCTGCTTCCAGTTCCAGAGCCAATCTTCTTGGACTAACTAAACTGGGTCACCTCTGTGCCACGTGGACATCGCAAGGCTCAAAAATTGCCATCTCTTTGCTGGGCATAACCCTATCGTTTCAAACTCTGGTTATGAGAAGAAAATGATCGGAGTAGAAATGACATACATGACTAGTTGAAGAGGAAAGACTCATTGTTTCATTTCAGCCATTAGCAAATTATAGTGGTTTGAATCAAAGACCAGCAGCTACACAGTGTGAAGGACCAGATGAGCAGTAGTGGGGCCACACCAGTACCGGTAGGCTTCCCAGCACTGCCTGCAAAGCAAGCCAAGAGGCAAGAATGCCTCAATCTGTGGGCAGGGAAGGATGCAGGCACTCAGCAGCTCTATAAACTGCCTGTACTTTACAGCAGGAGATCATAGAATCACAGTCTGGTTTGGGTTGGAAGGGACCTTAAAGATCATCTAGTTCCAACCCCCCTGCCATGGGCAGGGACCCCTTCCACTAGACCAGGTTGCTCAAAGCCTCATCCAGCCTGGCCTTGGACCCTTCCAGGGATGGGGCATCCACAGCTTCTCTGGGCAACCTGTGCCAGTGCTTCACCACCCTCTCCCTGAAGAATTTCTTCCCGATATCTAATCTACATCTCCCCGCTTTCAGTTTAAACCCATTACCCCTTGTCCTGTCACTACAGGCCCTTGTAAAAAGTCTCCCCCAGCTTCCTTGTAGCCCCCTTCAGGCACTGGCAGGGGCTATAAGGTCTCCCTGGAGCCTCCTCTTCTTCAGGCTGAACCCCCCCAACTCTCCCAGCCTGTCCCCATAGCAGAGGGGCTCCAGCCCTCAGAGCATCTTCGTGGCCTCCTCTGGACTCGCTCCAACAGGGCCATGTCCTTCTGGTGTTGGGGGCCCCAGAGTTGAATGCAGAACTGCTCTTGGGGTCTCACAAGAGCAGAGCAGAGGGGGAGAATCCCCTCCCTCGACCTGCTGGCCATGTTTCTATGAGATATCTGACACCAGACAGCTGCACCCTTTGCATGGCCGTGGCCTGGTACCTCTGCAGGCAGGGCACATGGGACAGCAGCCTTGTCACAAGCACAGGGCAGTGCTCCATGCCGTGAGCCTGTGGATACATACGGACTCTGTGGGAGACATTCAGCAACCAACGAGTTAGATTATCAGCCGTCCCACTTCATCGCCATTCCTGAATGCTACTTGAGAAAAGCTGGTAAATAAACAGCCTCTGGGTCAAGGGTGTCTTAGCAGTCGTCAACGGTGTTGCTATCCCTCCCTGTGACCTGCTTCCAAAGCAGCACTGACTGTGTCTGGGAACTTTGCTTCTGAAGTATGAGCCCCGAGCCCTCCTGGATTTATGGCACAGGTTACCGAACAAACATCTGAAAAGCACTTCTCCACCAAGACTGACTGGGTCAATACAACGTTAGCACATTGGGGTAGGAACATCCGCAGGAGAAGGAAAACCCAGCAGCTGGTGAAACACAGCAAAGAAAGAAATGCATTATCTAAAGCATAATAGGAAAGAAGTCATGGGATAGCAGGGCCAAAGCCATTGCTCTGACACAGCAGGATACTTCTCAGGAAAGGGCAGAATCCTACCTCTTCCTCCTCTAATGTCTGACATTCTGCGCAGCACAGCCCTTCTGGGAAAAGCAGCTTCATATCCCGCACAGCTATTTGATAGGATTTGGAGCCTGAGAGATAAATACAATGAGAAGACTCTCTCAGGCCATGAATTAAACATTCTCTAGACTCACACTCGTCTTTTGGAGAGATTGATGATGTGCAACTTACTGAAGTAATTGCTTTAAAGGCCAGCTGTTCTGTACAGTAATAGCAAACATTTAAAACCATTATATTTAGAATAGTTCCATTGCCTTCTTGGTATTTTGATTCTCTCCTATTATCACTCAGCTTGTTCTTCATGTAAACAAGACTCCTTCTATTTCCTAACAGTGTAGTCAAGGGAATCCTGTTAAGGAGCCTGTGAAAATCTTCAGTACCAGCTCCAATGCCCCACTGTTGTTCCCTTGCTGCTGGATCACATCAGGCTGGTCTTACTGAATGGGATGGAGCTACTAGTTAGCAAAACAACTGTGCGTAGTAACAATAATGCAAGTCTCAAACATGCTGGGGGGTCTGATTTAAACAGAAATCAGAATTAGTATGAGACACTGGTGATAGCAGTATGTTCTTCTGTTCCCCTGCAGTCAAGAAAGGTAAATTGAGACTGGAACAGGCACAGAGAAATATCATGAGGATCACGGAAGGAATGGAGAATCATCTGAAGAGTTAAAACGAAAAGACCTTGGCTTGTTTGACCCAACATGACACAAAGCTGGGAAGGAATCTGATTTCTGATAAACACATCAGGGTAGAAAAGGTCAGAGAAGGAAAAAGAACTAGTTAAAATTAAAGTACAGGTATCAGCACAAGAACAAATGGATACAGATTGTATATGACTGTATTTCAGTGTGAAAATATAAGATTGCTAGCTATCAGAGCAGTGAAGTTCTGTAACAACCATCCAGTTGGGGTGGATGCTTATGAAAGGGTATACGTGATGGGGTTGGCAGGGAGAGAGTTAACTGAACTCAGTGACTTGAGAGGTCCCTCCAGGCTTAGCATCTGAATATTTCCCTATAAAGCAAGTGCTATGCAGCACCACTCAGAATGTTTTCAGATTTGTGGGTGGAAAATATTAGGGAAGGAAAAGCTATTTCTATGTAACTGGAGTTCAGATAGATTGCCAGTGTGCTGGCGCAGATCCATACTCCTGCGATACAAATACACAAAACGCAAATAACCTCTGAAATATTACCACCTTTGCAGGCTACCCATTCAAAGAATCATGTGTTACTGCTCTTAGAGCGCCCAGCCCTGTTGGAACTTCATAATTCTAGGTATTGTATAGCCAGAGTCCTTAACACAGTGGTTTACAATCCTAAGATTGCATAAGTCACCGGTGGTGCTGGATCCTTTATGTACCCCTATGTCAAATCTTCCTTGTTTAAATCACTGATGCCGTTACAGAGGACACAAACGCTCCCAAAGCTAGCAACGTTTTACGCCCACTTTGCTCAGGGTATAAGACTGTATAAGATGCATGTGTAAGAGCTCTTCGAGTTCAAGAAAAAGCACTATACAATGACTACATAAGACTCAGAAGAGATGAGAAGAACGAACCTCAGAGCATTAAAACTGCATTACTTACTTCAACGCTACCACTAGAACGTGGTCTTCATCACACCTGATTTTCCCCAGTCACCTGGGGAGGAAACACACAGCCAGAGTTTGCCTTGTTTCAGGAGGCTGGCATTAGCTAGGGATCCTCCTCAGGGGAACAAAATTGAAAGTATTCCCTCCTAGGAAAGGAAGATGGTCTTTCACAGTCCCCCAAATGATCACTCATGCAACAATTAAGTTCTTCCTGCTTAATTTGTAGGTAAATATGTTACCCTCATTGGAGGTGCAAGGGGTTATGAATACTCCTTTCCTTATGGACACACACCTCCCTGGCATAGCAGCTGGATCAGATTCTTGAGTCAGAGCTACAGCTGCTTGCACACATCCTCGAATGTGTACCAGGGTGGCTTTGGGAGCCAGGCATGTAGCTGGCTCCAGCAGAACACACAGCCTGGTCTCAGAGGGCAGGGAGTGACCAGCTAGTCCAGCTCCGTGCTCAGCCCAGCCTCAGAAGGAAGCAGGGATCTGAAGGGAATCCCTAAGAAGACATCTGAGGGTTTTGCTGACACAGTGAGCTCTCTGTGACTCCCAAGGAAGGACAGGATGAGGCTCAGCCTCTCTTACTAATATAAACTAATCTTTAAGTGAGTTCTGCTAGGGCGCTCTAACTGTAGCATGGGTATTTTAAGTTTTGGGTACATATCACCCATTCTTAGCCATGACTGATGACTTCTCATTCTCAAGGCAACCTGAATCCATTAATCTTAAGAGCAAAAGAAGCACGGGCTGATAGTGGAAAAGTATTGGCTGAAGAGCCCTGATAATTTCTTTTGAGTAGGTAGACCCTGCTCTTCAGTCGCTCCCATGAAGGAAATCCTGTGAGTAATCATGGTGAGATCTCTCTTGGCTTAGCCTTGGTCCTACGAGTTATGAAAATATCTGACAAAAAAAGGGTCCTACATCAAGGGGGTGATTCTCTTCCCCAAACTGTACATGGTGGCTACTTCATTCCCCACCAATTCTCCTCGAAAGACCACTTGATATGGATGAAGAGAGGGAGTGATCTGACAGCAGAGGATACAACAGAAAGAGCCAAATAATCCAAGACAGAAAGGTTCTTGTGGAACCTGCAGGCGTACAGTGTCTGCTAGCTCACCTGTGTTTACAGAAACTACTGCTTTATTATTTTTACATTCCTTTAACTACACGTAGCACAATCAGTACCACACTGAGGAAAACAGTTATTCATGGACAGTGAACTAATGATGCTTAATTCCTTATGAAGTTTTGAATTACGTCCTTCCCCCCTTGTGGCAATAGCCCAGGCCCCCTCCGGCAATACCCCTGGCTCTTTACAGGCCACTCTCTCCAGCAATACTCTCTCCACCCGTTTTCCCATCCTTCACCCACACTCTCAGCTATCTCCCATCCCACCAAGATACACACTGCAACATCCCGGTTCCCTCCCTGCTGGCAGATGAGCTGTAACTCGCTCAGCACGCAGGATGCTGACTAGCTGGTGTTCCTCTGCTGCTGTGCCAGCTGGCAAGAGCCTCTCCGAACGGAAAATAGCTGAGTTTACCTGCTTTGTGCAGTGAGAGCAATTTCTGATCACCTCTCTCTAGCCAGTCATTCATGTTTTGAGACGTTACAGGAACTCTGTATCTCAGCATCTTTTATCCCTCTGTGAAATCTGGTTGCAGTTGGCCAATGGGTTATGAAGTTATCAGAAGGAGACTCACAAGCAGAGAGGAGACAGATGAGTTCTTGGGGATAATTATAAAATAACCAAGCTAAAAGTACAAAATGACCAAGCAGCAAAGAGATCAAAGGAAATCTGTTCTGATGGAAGACAGATCTAGAGCTGTTCTGGGAAGAAACTTTTTCTTAATACATCTTCTGGGAGAATATTTCATAGCTTGAGACATACTCTGCTCAGCCACCAAGAAAACAATGAAAGCTTTCTAGGGAATAATGGTCTCTACTGCCTGCCAAGGCCAGATCTGTATTGACACAATGCAGGAGGTAACTGTACATAATATACTTTTTTCATTGGCATATCTGAGCCTTTGAACTTTTATTTTACAAACACCTACCGTAAAATCCATTTTGCACTGTGCTGATGCCATACTGAGCCCTCCAGAGGAGCGGGTCTAGTGCTTGGGCTTGTTTAGGATCCTCTGGCCCCAGTAAATCTATCAGCTTCTTCACAGCATTTGGCCTCTGAAGACACAGCACGAGAGCAGTGCCTGAGGTAAGGTAGGTAAAATGAGCTTCTAAAACAGCAGGATCCTGAAAAGAAATACCAGAGATGGAGCAGGTTATAACAAACAGTGTTGGTGAGCACTGGGTACATCCCAGCTTTCCTCTGGCTAGACCCACCCCTCTTTGCAGCAGGCACATCTGCCACGACTCATTGCTTTTTTCCTCTTTGTAATATGTGTACTACCGGTCCCTGCAGGCAGAGCTTCCAGAGAATATACCACGGCCACCAAGCAAGTATTTGTTGGGACATCCAGTAGGTAACAGGAGATCTGCTTCCTACCCTGAGTTCACACAGAACTGAAATTAAGCACTGAGCTTAAGCCATAGCAGCCCATGGTTTTAGTCCCCATAGACACAGAGCAGCCAACAGTAGTTTTTACACATACAAACAACTTTAGCAGTAATTTCTTAAGATCTCTTAGCAAGGAAGGAAACAAACCCTATTTCTAAAAGACAGAAAAGCCTTGTTCTGCATATCTGTATGCACTAGGAAGTGCATACTGGAAGTGAAGTTGATTTTCAGGGATAAGGGCAAAAGCAAGTTGCTACTCTGCAGTGTCGCTGTCTACTGCTGAACTTTGATTTATGCAATACCCTTTTCACTTCACCTTCAGCGCGACATCTGGATAGGGCAGAAGCAACAGACATTGGCAATATCAGCAGGGTCATAAATGCTGAGATAAGGAGCCACATTTAATTCTGAGGCTGATATAAATTGATGGATTACAAATACCAGAATGTTTCTTTTTGAATTCAGGAAAGGAAGGACCCCCACACCCACCCTGCTGCTACAGCTCAGCTTCTCCCAGAGGGTGGTAATTTCATACACTAGTTAGGGTCAAGACGACACACACGGCCAGCTGAAACCAAGGAGGCTCAGAACAGGGCACCAGACAAGGGCTGAAGGAAAACAGGTTGCCCTCCTGACTTTGTGCTTCATGACAAACTTCTCCACCTTCGCTACTTTTCCAAGAGTGGTCAGTCCAGCCTGAGCAGGGATCTTCCTCTTGTAGCTATGCAGGTGACAACAGCCCGGCATCTTTATTTTAACTAAGGATGAGCGGTAATGGTAACTAGCAACCATTGCACCGGGGAGAAGAGTTGGATTTGTAGGCTGGAGACAGACATAAGAGAAGCACAGGGAAAGGCATCAAGTGCCTGGGGCAGCAAGTTACCATGGGGCAGCAGAGCGCTCAGCCGCGCTGATGGTTTTAACGAAGCAAAACCTTGGAAAGCCAGGATGGTTGCAGATGTCTCCACGGAGCACTGAGGTCAGGGAGCCCACAGGTTGCCTCCTCCTGCCCCCTTCATCTAAAGAAAGTGGCAGGAGCACCCAGCTCTGCCTCCCTGCGCTCCGCAGTGCGGCCACTCCCGTGCCGCAGCGATGCTCCGTGCTGGTGCTGTACGTTCCGTACAGCCTACAAACAGCAGCATTTCAGCTCGCTGCCTGAACCCAGCCGTGGTTATTTACTTTTTATCCAATTTTTGAGGAAATGAAAACATGGAGAAAAAACATCAGCTGAATCACACCATTCAGCCTCCCAAGGGTTTTAATTCTTCCATTTTTAATCTTCTAAAATCACAAGAATATGACAATTCTCAAGATAAAACATTTTGAAAAGAAAATCCCATCATTTCATTTAAAAACATGGAGATGAAATACATCAAGGCCTCTTTTGCTCTTCTATGGTATGAAACCGTTCACTGACTTTGACCCAAATCTTCTCTCACTCGCATTCCTCCCAAACTGCATTTCTAAGAAGCAGGCTACACGCTGCAAACCATTGGCTCAATCCTGGCATTCTGCCCTGTATTGCAAAATGATCCACAAGAAAGCCCCCCCCCCCTCCTTCTTAAACTGGTTAGTTATTTAAGGGATTTGATACAAGTTGTGATATTTGTCAACCCTCCCACCCCACGGCAATACAGGGCAAAGGAATCCCTGGGATGTCAGGCACATCGCACGACTGCGCCCGCAGAACCTACAGGGAAGTTTCAGAGGCTCTCTAAACAACATCTCTGTTTAGAGGAGGATGAAGAGTTGCGGCATGGCGTACGATGCTGCAAAATTTTGACATTCAGTTCTGTATACTAAAAAAGAACCCCTTTTTGCTTGAAAATTTTAGTTAGTTTACAAAATATGTGCATAGTCCACTTTTCTAAGAGCCTTCTCTTTGAGAGATGAAAAACAGCGATGGTGACTTCATGAAAACTTTCAAAAGGACGGGATATAACTTATCAACATTCATCTGTGTCAAACATCTGCAGAAGAAAATGTTCAAAGACACAGTTTCTGTTAAACAGACCATAATAAATGAAATTATTTTGTTCCAGAGCTTCTAAGCAGTGCTTTTAGAGCTACATAACAAAACCCTTTTGTCCCCGTTTCCTGTCTTTAAGTTGTTCCCCAGCAAAGGTGCAGACTCTGGGTTAAAGATGACCTTGCTCCCTGCTACCGAGGGTGTCAGGAGGTCAAGGTGACTTCTTTCCTTTGGATAGATCCTCACATCCTCTCTAGACTCCACCAGGCAAATGATGCCTTTATTTACATCCTGCCTCCGCACCGTCTCCAAACCGTGTCCTTGCTGCTACCCGAGCAGCTGCAGGGAGATTGCACATGTGCAGCTGACTCTAATTCAGTGAGCAATTTTGTTGAAGCACACGGAGAGGAAGTTCCAGCTGTGTGCTGGCTCCGGAGGACTAACAGGATTAAAAAGCAGCAAAATTCTCCTTCTGCTTCTACCCTTAGAATCACAAGATAGGACTGGAGGGAATCCGTCAAGTTATTGAGTCCAGTGACCTGCTACTGCAGGCAATCATGTCAGGTAATCCCCAACAGAGTGATCAGGTCCTACTGTAAAATGAAGCTTCCTAGCTAGCATCCAAACCCGTGAACCTCTGCAGGACTGAATCTGCTAGGGAAGCGCAGAAAGGAGATACAGCCTCCACGGGCAGAACTCCCCCGGGAGCAGCTGCTTCTCACAGTCTCAACCTGACCACGCTAGGAGCTGAGAAGACAATGTCAGCTTTATTTACCAGATCTTTCCTTTTTTTTTTTTCTTAACTTAATTATTATTAAACTTCAGATAAGAACCATTTTCATGGCTCCTGAAATTAGACAACATCAGCAAACAGCAGACCAATCCATTATTTATTGCATGCCAAAGGCCAGAAGCTGAATGTTAGTATTTGAGCTGAAAAAGCCATCATGCATCTGAAATCATGTTGCTGACAGTATTTGTCAACGTGCATGTGTATTGGGTTGGGGGGGGGAGCTACTACAGGGGTGGCTTCTATGAGAAGTGGCTAGAATCCTCCCTCTGTCTGACAGAGCTAATGCCAGCCGGTTCCAAGACGGACCCGCCACTGGCCAAGGCCAATCCCATCAGCAGCAGTCACAATGCCTCTGGGACAACATGTTTAAGAAGGGAAAAAACAAACCTGGGCAAGAGAAACTGCAGCCAGAGAAAGCGAGATGTGAGAGGAACAGCTCTGTAGACACCCAGGTCAGTGGGAGGAAATGTTCCAGGCACAGGAGTAGAGATTCCCCAGCAGCCTGTGGTGAGACCATGGTGAGGGCCTACAGCCCTGTGCCCTGCAGCCATGGAGGGTCACGGGGGAGCAGAGACCTGCCTTCAGCCCGGGGAGAACCCCACACTGGAGCAGGGGGATGCCCAAAAGAGGCTGTGACCCTGTGGGCAGCCCGTGCTGGAGCAGGCTCCTGGCAGGACCTCTGGCACGTGGAAAGAGGAGCCCAGGATGGAGCAGGTTTGCTGGCAGGACTTGTGACCCCAGGGGGACCCAGGCTGGAGCAGGGGGCTCCTGAAGGATGGACTGCGCTCCATGGGGGGACCCACACTGGAGCAGTTTGTGAAGAACTGCAGCCCATGGGAAGGACATGTGTCAGAGAAGTTGGTGGAGGACTGTCTCCCGTGGGAGGGACCCCACGCAGGGGCAGTGTGAGATGTGAGAAGTCCTCCCCTAAGGAGGAAGGAGCAGCAGAGACGACGTGTGACCCATTCCCTGTCCCACTGTGCTGTTCAGGGGCAGGAGATAGAAAAAAGCAGGAGCGAATTTGAGACTGGGAAGAAGGGAGGAGTGGGGGGAAGGTGTTCTAAGATTTGGTTTTAGTTCTTATTATTCTACTCTGATTTGAGTGGTTATAAATTAAATTAATTTCCCCAAGCTGAGTCAGTTTGCCCATGATGGTAATTGCTGAGTCATCTCTTCCTGTCCTTATCTCAACCCAGAAGCCTGTCCTAATATTGTTTCTCCCCTACCCAGCTGAGGAGGGCCAGGACGGAGCATCTTTGGGGGGCACACAGCCTCCAGCCAGGGTCAACCCACCACAGCGTGTAACTGATACATTTGGAAGAGGAAGATGCTAGCTAGTCTTGCTACCAGTGAATAAACCCCAAATCTGCTATCGAGCACTACGCACACAAAACAAACTGGCACATCACAGAGCACACAGGAGTTTTCTAGAGATATTCAGAAATGGAGTTTGGATCAGGCTTCAGGTGAGGAGGAGATAAAAAGGCCTTGACAGAATTTCTGGAAGGGTGAGACACACTGGCTCCGTGTTCTTCAACAGGAGATGCTAAATTTCAGCGATCTGCCCCCACATGAGAGCCTCATTTTAAAAGCAGCACTGTATCCCACTGTCCCCTAAACTGAGAAACAGATCAACAATGAACATCACTCCGATTCAGACGCTTTATACGAAATTCAGCGCTGAGAACTAGTTCTGCCCCCACCAGCTGCCATTGTAACACTTACAAGCCAGATTTTCAAAATAACCCAGTCCCTGACGCATGCTGAGGCTGTTTGAAAATGTACCTACTCATCTCGGGAGCTCAGCCTTTTTCAGCCCTGGAGAGTGAGGGACTTTCCCATGTGTTCTAAACACGGGAAGGAGCCCCTGTACAGCAGAAAGCATTTCCCACTGTTCATTCCCCCTTGCCAAAGGCAAGATTACCTCTGCTTTCTCACTTTCAAAACCTGCCTTTTTCTTTTCCAGGAACAGAGACCCAAAGATCTGTAATTTTTGTACTGATTAGTCACCCGCTCTTCAAGGAAACTTAATCAATGCTCTGCAGCTGCTCTAGTGTGTTAGAGAACTCCACCAACAAGTGAGAGCGAGTTTTCATGAGACAACCTCTTCAAATTTACCCCTCATAGACCTACATTACTTCCCCAGGTACACATTCGGGTTTTTAAAAATGTTTTCTGTTTCAGATGATTTCTGTATTTAGCCGTATGATTAAAAGCCGTATGGGAAAGCACTTCCCCATCAGCCCTAATAGCTGCTATCTCCCTCTTACCAGCAGTCTGTAAATATGTAAAAATCAAATGCTTGTGTCATGCAGAAGGTATTAATTGTTCCTGACTGATGGTTATGTTAGAACACTGTCCTGGCATGTTCCTGTCTTCTTCTGGAAGACTCTATTAAGAATTTCTATGAGAGACTGCTCTAAACTCTCCCAACTCATCCCAAGAGCAGTATCGATTACAAAGGCTTGCTTTCTGTAAAAGTTAATTGGCTAAATATCTTCATGAAAGCAATCAAATATCAAGGATTTCCAAGGAAACAACATAACTAACTCTAAAATGCTCAGTTTTCAGATTCCTGCCTTTCACAGTATTTTTGCACTCATCTCAGGATGTTTCAGGTGGAGAAGAAAAATAATTTCTAATGCTATAAAAAGGCAGAAACATACAGCTATTTTTAGGTAACAAAATACCGTAACACCCCAAGATTTAAGAACCCTCTTCACTGTCTATTAGACATTGGAAACAACAGTAACTCAATTTTCGCTCTTTGCGGGTCATTTTTACAGACTCTTTAACACATGCTCCTGGACGGGAGATCCAGCTGTGTACGTAGTGTACAGTAAGGGGCTCCAGAGATGTATATTCTCTGGCAGTGAACGCTCCCCAGCTGCCAGCTTCAAGCACATGGAAGAAAAATCCGACACACGTGCAGAGGGTGTGGTGTGCTCCACAGATGTGCCCTACCTGGAATGACCTGGGGGAAGCGAGAGAGGACACCTGGTTTGCAGTGAGAGAGTCAGCACTGCAAATTAGCAACTCGACACGATTCCTGGGAGGTCTGTATTGCCCCAAACTTTTGGTTTAGAGAAAGCAGGTCTGCTTCTTTATGGCATGCGATAAAAGAAACCCTGGGCATGCCAGCTTGCTCTGTGTCTGATACCCATGCAGAGCTGGCTGTTCTACAGAGCTCACTTCTAACAGCCCGGAAACCCCGGGTGGGAATTGCTGGTGTTTTCAGGAATGGATTATTCACTAGCTGACATATTTCCCCACTCTAAACCCAGGCGTAGCCGCAGATCAGCCCGTTTCTTAACGAACCTGTTTCCCTTCAGAAGAGAGGAGTCCTAAGACAACCTCTGGCTCCAGGTTTACGTGTTTCATCCCCACCACAGTGAATTTTTCTAGGTCTAGCTTGCGGAGGATCCTTGCAAGACTATGGCTCCAGGCACCAGGTTTGATCAGCAGCACTGTGCAAAGAGTCTGGGCTCCTGTAACAAAGCACACCAGTGAAACCCAAAGCCGCTCCTAAAACCAGAGGTGAAACATAGAGCAGGATTTGTCGGACAGACATCTGTAGAAGAGGGTTATCTAAAAGCTGGCGTGCAGTTCATAAAAATTTGAACAAAACAAGTCCATAAACCCCCCTGTGCATACAGGCGTTTTGTTTGGGTTTGTTTTGTTTCAGCTTTAGTTTAAAAATGTATCTAAAACAGTCTAGGCTTCTAGATTTTATTTTTATTTTTTTCAGGAAACCTGCTCTGAGTCCAAAAAGTTTACGTGGCAGGTCTGTAGGAGAAGACTCAATCTGTTATATAATAGATGAATGTTTTAAGAGGGATAAAATATTCCCTTCTACATTTTTCATGTAAACTGTAGCGATTATGTGATATAATCCCTAAGACAGCTATTAAATTCTTATTCCTCTCAGTTCATCTCTCAGCATTCTGTATCTCCCTGTTAGAGATGTGTTTCAGAGGCATTAACAAGTATGACAGGTCCCAATTAATGTTCTAAACCTATTACAAGCAGAATAGTGTTTACTAAAATTAAGATTTCAGGCAAACCTTCTTGCTTCTGAGGAAGCTCTCCCAGCAGAGCTGCCAGCCAGGTGCGGCACTCCGCCTGCTACCAGAAACAGAAAACAAAACAGACCGAGAGAGTTTTGCTGTCTGATGATGCCAAATGTATTAAATGGCATAAAATAGATTTCATTTTTAAATGACAGCATTTTCAAATTATTAGTTTCTCTAAAGTACCTTATTAATAAGAATATAGTGAAAATTTTATCCTAATTACACCCTTTGAAGATTTATTGGCAAGGGTGGTGTCGGAAGGAGTCAGCTAGGACCCGTAAACTGCTGGTGCCTAACCATGTCAGTGAGCATGAAGGAGGAGGTAGCAGTACTGCAGGCTGCTAAAATTGATCCATGATTATCTGTTTGGGTACACAAAATGTCATTTTATGTTTCCTGTACATCCCACTACTAATTATACAGATGTCAATGCAACGAAGCGTCAACAATGCTACATATAATTTAATGCATGCTGTTAGTTTCAAATGGGAAGAAGCATGTTGCTGATTCACAACAGAAAATACGGGATCAAAAAATAAAAAGCAAGATTACTGCCCCCCTGACTTGATATGGAAACTTAACCCTTATCATGCAGGGAGCCCTCCCGTTAAAGACCTGCTATTTTTGTCACATCATTCTTGAACAGGAAGGTTTAAATGCCATAGCAACAGCCTGCAAGTGCAGAAGCAAGCCGCTCGGATCCACTCAGCTGCTCGCATGCAGAATGGCAATCTTGACTGTGTACCGTTACATAAGCATTCATTGTCCTCAAGATGTTTTACTCACCATCTGCTATGTTTCTGGGCAAACATTCTCACTCTTGTGGTACGTGAATCACTACATGCTGCATATTTATGTACTTTGGACACTTCAGGAGGGGTTTGCCTTACGTTACTTTGCCGTCTCGGTCTGGTCAAAGACAATGTTGAAAGCGGGTGGAACACCTTGTCACCTAGAGCTGGTTTTCTCTCCCTGATTATAAGTGACAAGCGTTAGAGCAGATACCGCTGTCTATCAATGGAACAATCTCTGTCGAGCATGAATTACCAGAGGCACCTGCTTGGCAGTCCTCCAACATGCCTGTTTTCCAACTCCACTTCTGGCTGTTTAGTGGCCCTTCCACTTTTGGTCTTTGTTATGTTTTTTTCTGCTTTGCAATATTTTTAGATCCCCTCCTCGTGGCCAATAGTTTTTCCTCAAAAATTTATTACATAGGTTTTGATTTCATAGTGTAACTGTGAAAAATACTGTCTATTTTATAAACTATTTATACACAATACTTTATACTTATTTTAAGCCACACACATACCTAAACGCATGTGAATACCAGATTTCCTGGCACATTTAGAAAAGAGAGTGTGTATCACTGCCTGTATTCAAGGCCAAGGAGAAAGTTGGTATAATCCTGTTGCCTATTTCTGGCTGGTACCTCTAGAGGAGTTAGTTCCACAAAGGTCTTACCAAACCACATTTTTCCTTTTGCTCTTCTCTCACCTGTTTGCAAGTAGGTAAACAGCGATTCTGCATGGCCTCTCTGGCTCTCTCCCACTAAATAAGAAAAGCAGACAGATTTGAGCAAGTGGCACGCATGTTCTGGGGCAATCATTTGAGAACGTTGCCGTCATCTCTACATAACGCAGCCAACGTTGCTACACCAGACTTATTTTGAAGTGTCATACTGGGACATGCATGGCTTGGTTTCAGACATCCAGATGAATGGTTGGTTACCTTTTCTCTGTATTTCAGAGAGGGCTAACAGTGGTTTTAAGCTACCTTTGTGCTCCCAATATTTCATTGTCAAGTTAGAAGCTGCTTTGTTTCCAGTGTAAGTCCCAGGAGCTCAAGTGTTTTGTGTTATGTCCTCTCTGGTCCCCTTGGAAGCAGAGGAGGGCTGTGTATTCTGACTACATGCCTACTGAGCCCAGATCTGTTGTTCAGTCCTTTCCTCAGCCCTGCTGATAAAACCTCACTGACATTCCCCAGGCAGCCAGGAATGGTCGCTCCAGTGGTTCTTCATAAGAGCAGAGCAGTATAAAAGGAGTCTGGTGACTCAGAACTTACGATAAAAGCTTATATAAAAATGTTTCCTTCAGTCTAATGTAAAACCTGCAGTGACCTGGCTAGGTGAGGAAAATTTAAAGCACTCATGAATTGAGAAGTTATCTAGGACTATGAGGAGAAGCTTGTATCAGATTGATAAAGGACTTCCTTTTCCAATGATTGGCAAGTTTATCCAGTGTGACATGCAAGGTAGATAATAGAGAACTAAAATCTGTTCATCAAAACAAAATTATCATTCTCTTGTATTTATTGCTATCTGAAATGCATGCATTTCTATTTCCCAGGGAAATGTGCGTGGAAGGTATCTAGCCAAAGTGTTCTTTTAATGAGACCTTTTCCTCTTTCCACATGTCTGCCTTTTATTTTGCTGGAATAATAAGAGTACATACAGAAGGTGGAACCAGCTCTGAGGTCCTTGCCTCCTGACCTTCTAGCTCACATCCTCACCATATCAAAGTTTTTCTTTAATACTGAGGTTATTTGAAAGAACTTCTAGGATTTGTGAGTTCTGTGGTGACCTGGGTGGCAGTGCAAGGCAAAAGACAGAGCTCCTGCCTGAGACCTAGGAAACGTGCATTCTGCCCTGATTTCTGTCACTCGCTTGTCGGGCAATGGCAATCAACACCTTTCGCCTCTCTAGGCTTCCATCTCTGCAAAACATAATCAAACTCCTCTTTTTTTGAGATCTTCAGCTGAAAAGGGCTACTAAAGAGCTGCCATCAATTACTCTTCCAGCCTGCACTCCACAGCAGCCCTAGGTAGGTCATTCAGGCATGCACAGAAGAACTCTGTAGAAGAAAGATGGTCTGGCAACACAACCACCTTCCCCCAGTACCAGGTGGACCCATCTGACCTTTTCTGCCTAATTGCCTAGGATTGTAATGTCTAACCAAAGGTGTACTAATCCCATTTTGATGACTGTGACAGAGGACACAGAGTTATAATCTTCTTCAATCTATTTAAGAGTATAAAATAATTTGGTTTTATCCAAGAGGCAACAGGTGCATGCTTCTGGTCATACCTTTAGGACGGGACCTCTTGCCAGGCGGTGGCAGGTATTTCATGGCAGGGCGGTGTTCTGCATCTGTAAAAGAAAGGAGATGTATTTTTATGGATTCACAGATGAAGACCATCACTGATGGAGGGGCAAAGGGTGAAAAAAGTTATTTTATTTAGCAGGGGAAATGGCAGATGTTCTACCAGCTGCAAAATATTGAAGAGCTGTTCTCTAGCACAAAGTCTGCTCCATTCCTCCCACAACAACAACAGGAGGAAAAAAATGTAATGACCTTATAAAAGAGAGTGCAGGATGCTGAACTCATGCTACAGCTACGCTCCTTTGTTCTTGACAATGGCTTTCCTGGGAAAGGCTGGCACTGTGATTACAACCTTCCTCAATAAACTGATCTCACAGTTCTGTTTTCCTCTTATCCTGCCTTTTGGTCTCAAGATAACTTTAAGGAAGGGCAGCAATACAGGAATCCTTATAGTTTTACACACTAATTTGGGATATCTAATGCTTTCTTTTTTGAAGGCCTCCTCTTCTTGCTCTCCAATCTCACATAAAACGCTCACATAGTTCACTGTCAGATCTAACTTTCTGTGAGACAAAAATGAGTATCTTTTTCCTGACACCATCCCATTTTCTTCCTTCTATTCAGTAAAGCCAATTTATTATTCCACACTACATAAGCACTGTGTGTTTGACACAAGCATCTAAGTTTGTGTTGACAACAAAGGACCTTTCTTCCCCATGAAAAGAGAGGGGAAGGGCTTTAAATTACAAAGCATGAATGCACTTATGGAACTGCATCACTCCTCCTCAGTCGATGCACGGTGGTTTTTTTTTTTTTTTTAACCTTGATTTCTCTCTGTGTCTGAATAATCCGAACTTGTCAGGCTCAGAACTGCTTATCTTTAGGTGAGAGGAGTCAGGCTTCCCCAAGAACAAAGGTGATAAGCCAATATATCTCGTATTAGGAGAAAACAGTGGGAGCTCATACTCTGCTGCTCCAAAGCACCCAGTATCAAAAACACCGCAGGCTGCACGGTGATTTAGTTTAAGGAGGTGTGGCTATACATTTATTGCTACAGGAGGGAACCAGCAGGTTTACTATGCTGAAAGATCAATGCTAGTGTATATCACTGAAGTCTGACAAGCTTTTGACAACAAAGGTCTCCATTCCTCATGAACTCTTCATTCTTTTCTAGGAGAAAAAGAAATTCTTAAGAAATCTGCTTTCTTCAGCTCTTGCAGATTGGCAGTGCCTTTGTTTCCCTGAGTATGGGGGCAAGGCTGGGGCATCTATGCACCGCAATAAGATGCCCACATTTAGGTGGGATAGATCTTGGCCTTTGTTTCCCAGTTTGTCCTATATGCAGAGGCAAAATGTTACTGGTTATGAGTTATGGTTATTGCTGTTACTGTAACTTACTGTTGTTTAGTTACTGTTAATGTTATTAGTTATTGGTCCAGCCAACGGCTCTGTATAGTATTTCTGGAGCACTTTGAGATCTTCAGAAAGGGCACCAGGCTGTGCACAGCCACATGAAATGAACAGGCCAACTTGTAGACAACCTCAACTGGCTCCTGCTGATGTAATATCATCATTATTCAGCCAGGCACAGAATTTTATCCCAAATTAGTAAGTTTTTCTGTGCCTGAGAAAAACCCATAGCAAAGGATTCCTTTGTCCAAGTTCAATAACTTCCCAACTTACACCAGAGGACATTATAAAAGGTAAAAACATGTCTCACCAGTTACAAAATCAGTCTCTGTGAAGAAGAGGATGGCTTGTCTGAATGTCACCTCGGGGGTCAAGGCCATTACTGTCTGCAGAAGACTGCCACTTTTGCTTAGCTCCTCCCTGCCCCGTGTTAATCTCTTCAGTGCATCTGCAAGAACTTCGAAGGCATTGATCCGCCGCAGCGCACACACAAGGACTGGGTTTGACATTAGGATATCAAGGCTTCTTCGCCAGGAAGCATCTCCAACCTCGAATGAGGTTATTTCTCTGGCCTGCCGTCGGGTGAGCTGGGGCAACCACTTGAGACCTAGGAGCTCAAATCCCAAATCAGGTTCTTCTGCAAGTCAAGAGAAATCTGTTTAGCGTCAGGTGACAGCATGCGCTTCACAGAAGCTGTGTTTTCTGTTGGAAACAAGTGTTCTGAATTCACATTGATTTTTTTACTAGACAACTAGTTCCAAAGCTTTGCCTTCAGCCCCCGTTGCATCCAAAATGGACTGTAATGCAGATATAGAAATATACTGGGAAAAACCACAAGATACAAATGCTAGGAAATTTCATTACAGTGAAAACAAAAAAATGTGCTATCTGGGAAATCAACAGGAGCCACAGAGAATAAGTGCCATGATTTGATTAGAGAACACAGCTAACGTGGAAGAGTTGAAACACTGAGAATACACTGATAACAATGTGGATTGACACACTATAATCCATAATTATACATCTTTTACCACCTCTCCTAACATTCCATGTTAAGCTATATTCATTACAGTAATAAGATACAATTGAATGCTGACTTGTCTGCAAAGTAGTTTAAATGTTGTTGTGTATGTAAAGTAGTCTTACTCTCAACATAGCAAGATATTTAGGGGCTTAATCCTTGAGTGCAAGTTGCTGGAAGCTTCTGCCAGCTAGAACCTCCTCCTCGCCTACCGTGATACAGAACTTACTCCATAATACTTTTTAGAGAGAGTAGGATACAACTCAGTGTAAGACAGGGTGCCAGACCGCTGCCCTTCGTTAGTACGCTGCCTGTATTATTACACTTTGATGCAACCTGTATCCTGAAGTCATATAAAACTGCCAACCTGCTTAGCACCAGACAGCACTCCACATGCATTTGTAAGCATTTAAACACAGGGGATAGTGTCGTTATTCCTCCTGTGCATTTGAGGAAACGAAGCATGAAGTGTCTTGCTTCTGATCCCAAGGATATCAGTGGTCAGAATAAAGTTTGTGACTTCTGAATTCCTGCTACTGTGCCCCAGTTACATAATACTGCTTTATCTCCCAGTACTTAGGGAGAGACGCGATGCTCTGGATTACATCAAAGCTTTAGTAAGCCTAAGCGCATCTTTGAACTGATTTGACATTTCCTGAAGAAAATTATTCCCACCTGAGCTGAGGCGAGATGAAAAGTGGCCTTGTCATGACTAACTAGCCAGGTAAATCCTTCAGTTCTTTAGGCAGGTTAACAAGGAAACCCTTCCTCCTTCCTGCGGCCCCTTTCACCGCAGTTTTCATAATGTTCCTGCTATGATAACAACAGCTACACAGGATAAACTTTCCTGACTAACTTATCATAGCATCACAGACTGGTTTGGGTTGGAAGGGACCTTAAAGATCATCTAGTTCCAACCCCCCTGCCATGGGCAGGGACACCTTCCACTAGACCAGGTTGCTCAAAGCCTCATCCAGCCTGGCCTTGGACACTTCCAGGGATGGGGCATCCACAGCTTCTCTGGGCAACCTCTTCCAGTGCTTCACCACCCTCTCCGGGAAGAATTTCTTCCCGATATCTAATCTAAACCTCCCCACTTTCAATTTAAACCCGCTACCCCTTGTCCTTTCGCTACAGACCCTTGTAAAAAGTCCCCCTCCAAAAGCCTGGATCACCTGCACTCAGAGATTGATTATTGCGCCCAGGAAGAAGGAGCTGGTGAAGGAGCTCTCCGATGCTCTTCATCGCGTCCATCCCAACCACTGTCAGCATAACAACTTGCTCCATGTCAGGATCGGAAGCACATGTTCGAGTGCAGAAAAAATCCAGGGGAATGTTACAGGGGCCTGGCACTGCACTGAGGTTTCCTCCTGCCCAGGGAGATCGTCAAAACAAAACTGGTTACTCAATGAAAACACATCTCACGTCTTTTCTAGTGTGAAGGAACTGCCTAATTCTCAACTGAGCAGCCAAAGGCCAGAGCTTCACCGTGATACTGCTCCTCAGGCTGCACCTCAGCACGGCCAGGAAAAGAATCATGCATGAGGAGCAGTATCACAGCAAACCCTTACTAATTAGTCGCACTCCTTAACTGGAATTACTTTTTGCCACGTAAAGCGAATAAATTCAATCGTAATTTTGAGATCCTTACTCACACCATTAAGCAGAGTGGACAGATCTATATCAAAATGATTTAAGGCACCAATTAGAGATTGATAACTAATGACTGACTTCACATTAAATGGATACTTCATTTTGCTTTCTAGGAGATTACACAGCTAAATTGGAGACTGTTACAATACCATGCATATATCCACCGTCCTACTGGGAACGGTTTTGCCTGCGGAATCCCCAGCCCATCAGACGTGTGTTTGCTTCCATACTGTTTCACAACATTAGTATTTATGCAATTGTATAGATTAGCATTCATTTACTTAGTTATTCTGACTTCTCAACAATTCCGAATGCTAGAAAACGGTGAATGACATGCATTCAATTATTATTTTTAATGAGGATTTAGTCTGAATTTGGTTTTGGAGAGCAATACACTTCAATTAAAAATTTTGTTATCCAAAACTTAAAATAATTTCATTAGCTAAGTAAAACCATATTGACCTGCTGAATACATAGGAAAACACTTCCTGTAGTTAGTGAAATAAGCATGTGATCACCATGACCTCCGAGTGTATAGAACTAGTAGGTTTAACAGCCTCCTACCCATTCGAGTCACAGATTTGTAATGGAAAACACATTTATTTACTTGTTTTTTGAAGTCCTATCCATTTCCTAGCTTTGAATGAGTTACTGAAGTGAATTCAACTGTATAAACTGAAATTAAGAACATCTGAGTAAAGTAAAATGAAAAAGTGCCTTCTCTGCACCTGTGGAAAACTACAGCTGCCAACATTTATCACTTCAGCAAATTCTAGTTTTACACATTTAACCACCAATTTATCTCATTTAAATATTGTGACTTCTCTTGAAACTATGGCAATAACTACGTATTGATTGGATATTAATCTTTTAATTATGATAGGTTTAAGGCTTAATTGGTTGTTATCATGTCACATTTAAATAATTTATTTCTCCACATTTTAAAATTTACTTTAAAAAGGTATTTCCATTTTGCTTTTCTATTGATTCTTCTGTTCATTACCCAGCAAGAAGACATCCAATGACAGTTACTATGACTGATGGACAGCTGAGCACCAGACGAGTTATTATAGACAAGCACATTCATAATGTTCTTACTGAGGAAAATCCCGCAATCAGGTTGTCACACCTTATTGGAATGGGAAGAACACGTTTCCCCTAGCTCTGACATACCCAGTGTCCGCAGCAAGGCCTCGGTGTAAGGAGCCCCATGAAAACAGAGCGTGGGGTCTGGTGCAGCGGCGGCAGGCAGGCCACTCTGCCCCTGGCCAAGGAGGCCTTGCTTTGCCAGCTCCTCCATCACTCCTAGGCACAGAGCAAAGGGAAACCTGAGGAATAGGGAGCACTGTGATACAGTCAGACATGAAAACACACTTCTTACCAAATGTTTGATTCATCTGACCACAGCTTCATCAGAGACGTTAATGTGAGTCATGCTGAGCTTACTTAAGAGACAGGAGAAGCAACTTAATCAGCCCCTCTCCCCCAAATCATGTGCACGTACAGTGGGGTGAACAGCTGTTGAAAATTGAGGCTCGGCCAGAGCTTTCTCTGGAGATACCTCTGCTTTGTGACCAGCACCCCAGTTGTTTCTATTGCCTTCTGACTCCTGCTGCAAACCAAAACGTGGAACAAATGTACAGAAGATGCTACACAGTTCTTGAATTATAGCAAGTGTCTTAATGAAGTTGGTGTCCACAAGGAAGAGAAGTCACAGATCTTGAGCTCGGTGCTCGAGCGCAGGCCCTCAAGGTGTCTTGCACCTCAAGGGGTGAGGCCAGTGTCCTGCATCCTACACAGCACCATGTGGCCACAGAGCTGTTTCCAGGAGCACAGCCCTGAACAGAAACATCACGTTCTGCTCGTGTAACTCCCAGTCTGGAAAATACCCGATTCCACACCACTTTTACAGACACTAAGTGCTTGAAACTTGCAATCTCTCTGTTCCCATTCTTCCTCCAAAAGGCAGGGCTTGCACGGGCAGTGCCTTAAGGTACTGGCATACAGTATGCTTCCACAACGGTTAGTTCAGCCGTCTGTAGTAATATTTCAGACCACAGTCTTAAAGGCTTGTTATTTTTTAAATTGCTTCATATACATTTGATTGCTTTCTACCATACAATCCTGTTCAGAATTTACTGTGGCGTAGCATAGGAAATGGATTATTAGTGTAGAGGCTGATGGCAAACCTCGGATGTCAAACATAGTGTTGACAAGGGATTTCAGCTTGTACCACTGACAGTCACCTACCTGCTTTTCAAAATTCAGGCAGCATGAGTAACCAAAAAAGGTGCCATCACTGCCACAGCAGCATTACTTGCTGTTTATTCGAGTTCAATGCATGACAAAAGGTAAAGCTTGGACAAAAATTTACAGTGTCTGGTCCTCAAGACAGAGGCCCATCACCCAAAGACAGCGATCTGCTCTGTTTCGGGAAAGATTGCTGTATTTTTCCTTGCTTTGAAAAAAATCGAACAGTGTTCAAGATCTTGAAAGGGTAACTGCTTTTCAGGGGTATCCTTTCAGAATATCCTTTGTTCCAGTGGCCACCTATATATTTCTAGGGTAAATTTCCCTATGCAAAACAGGAACACTGTAAAAGTCATCCGTGGCACTCTGTGAGGAATGCAGTGGAAACCGTACTTCTCTAATGAACAACTTTCCTTGGCTCTACAGGCAACACGGTGCTGTAATTAGCCAGCCCTGATTAATCCACTGTGTCTGCACATGTTTTCAGAACATTCTGTGATAATCTCAGGAGAAAAAGCAGAGGACTTCTTGAATTGTCTTTTTTCCCCCAAAACCTTTAAATGTTCTTTTCTATTGTGGATAGATGAGGGGAAGCGATCGGGCAGTGGATGGACGTCTCCACCACGAGCTATTTGCGGTGGTGTTAATGGAGGGGTCAGCATCAGTGATCCTCTCCTCTCTGCGATGCTGTCTGGAGGGGAGGTTGCAGGAAAACAGATACAGGAAATGGATTCTCCTACTGCAGGCAACATGCCTGCTGCCAGAGCTGGAAGAAGCAGGCAGGGCAGGTTCTTTGTTCCCTACTGATCATTGCTGTTGCCTGTGATCTTCCCCACTTGAGACCAGTGTCAGCTCATCCTTAAAAAAACCAAGTAACACTTTTCCTGAACCAGAGCCTCAGAACAGAGTCTGATGCAAGAAGATTTGGGGCAGCAACTTGTGGTTTTGAGTAGTCCCTACGTATCAAATGAGTTGCAGTTCAGATACTTGGAAGTCACAAGTATGTAGAGGTCAGGGCTGAGGTTGACAGGGTCAGATCCTCGGGTTCAGCGGCACATACATGTTTTTGCTATCTACCTCCCTGTGCAATAAGAAATACCTAAGAGGAGGTTATTGAGATGATGAGGCCAGGCCCATTACAGAGGTGTACAGCGGGAAGCCAAGAGACAAGGCTCACAAATTCAAACAGAGGAGGTTCCAACTTGAAATAAAGGAAAAACACTTCCCCGTAAGGATGGTCAAGCATTGGAAAAATGGCTCAGGGCAGCGGGGGAATCTCTGTCCTTGCAGATTTTCCAGACCTGACTGAAAAAAGCCTGAGCATCCTGATCCCAATTCACTGTTGATGCTGTATCGAGCAGGATGGTGGATGAGAGACCTTCTGAGGTCCCTTACAACATGAATTACTCTACGATTCTTTCAAGAGGACTCCAGTGCTAATGATCAAACAACCAGCAAAGATCAATCTGCTCTGTTGGATCTGTGGTAGTGACTGATTTACGCATTGGTCTGGAGATACATACAGCAAAACTAACAGGCCCTGATATTCGCAATGGATATTCCCTGCAGTGTAGCAGCTGTGGTTAGGCTGTTAACGTTTAGCTCACGCACACCACAATGCAAACCTTCTGCAAGGCTGTCGAACAGTGAAAGTTTTACCTTTTACCAGTGCAGGAATGTGATGGCTAGCATTCTCCTTTCTCAGCAACAAAACGAGACAGTGCATGCGCGGCTCAGCGGAGACCTCTCCTCTTGCAGAGCTACCAGGTGAACTTGAAATCTTGCTAGGGCAAAATACAGCAATCTGAAATAACGAGGGCCAGATTAGACTACTAAATGCAGATGTAAACACTGTAGGGCTCAAGCAAATAGTTAAGTTATGATGGCATAACAAGATACAGCTCATCAGCTGAGCCATAGTAACTTCCCATAACTGGGTGTTCATGGTTCAGCTATTCATGAGACAGGAACTTAATTTAAACCTCAGGGAAGAGGCCTGACACACAAATGTTCTGCCCTGCAACTGGGCTGAACCAGAACCAAAACCACAACAGTTATAACTCAGCTGATGTGTGGTACCATCCTAAGTCACTCATGAAAAAATGATCTTGAATCCCAAATAAAGGGATGATTTTTCAGAAACATTTAGCTCCGAACAGCAAGTTAGAGCAATAGTTGCTGCTGTTAACTTCTTAAATGGCCATTTAGGAACATGCTCCAAATATTTGGCTATTTGGTCTGCAGCATTCCATAAATAAGTTATGTTTATTCTACAAAATATTACAGGCAGGGTAAGTGTTATTCCTTAGGCTTGATCATACAACAAACAGAAAATAGGGGCTTTGTACACAGTTTAATTTGCAAAATGACGCATTTCCTGACTGACATAGCAAACTCTAAGCATGATAACTTGAAATAAGGGGCCCACTTCTTTGTAAAAGGAGGCGTCATATGATTCCTGGGTGATTTACTGTGTAAGAACTGCAGAACTGGACTTCTTGCATGTGTCAAGTTTGACTGAAATCTTGCATTTCTGATTACTGCTGTTTCCTTAGGTTGACTTATCAAAATGCCAACTGCATTCTAACTCAAATCTGTCATCGTGTTAGACAGCGCTTCAGAGAAAAAGAAAAAGTTGTTATTTTTGACAAAAGGAAAGCTGTTTTTGCAATCCATCTGAAATGCATTAAACTAGGGCACACTGAAAGGCCATAAGCAGCCCCAGAGGCACTGAAGTGCATAATCAAACATCAGGCTGTTAGATGAAGACTGTTCTCCTGGATACATGTTTGCAGATCAGAAATTGTTGTTTTGGTTTATGGGGCTACTACCTGCTCTTGCTTATTTTGAGATGAATGGTAAAATTCATGTTTGCCTTAGTAGGAGGAAGCCAGATTATGCATTTACACTTCTGTTCTCAGTGAGAGGCTGAGGCCTGGTGGGGTTTTCCTACTGAATTAAAAAACAGCACTGAAAGCAACCAGAGTACCACTCACAGGAATACAGTGGACATGAGTGCTGGCTAGCTAGTAAAGTGAGAATGTGTGTCCTTGAGAACACTTACTAGGGGAGTGTGGCCTCACACATCTGTAAGCTCACAGCGTAATTCATTTCAGAACAACAGGTAAACCAAGGTATACGACTGAACTGTGTGTTCTGTCCAGTACCTGACTTGCTGTCATGCTCAGCACGATTGCTTGCTTGGGTGAAAGCTGCAGCTGTCTGATTCCTTGCAGAATAAACCCCCGACGAGTACAGACCGAAATCACATTACCGTATGCATGAGGAGATACGATAGGTGACACCATCAAAACGATGTCCCCTAGATCAAAGAGAGGGTAAGAAAAGCAGCACATTACTTCCACAGAAGCTGTGGTATCGATGCAAGGCAACTCTCAGAGTGGCTGCTTCCAACTTGAAGCACAGCCCAGATGGTGACACTGTATTTTACAGTTTAATTGCTCTATCCAGTTCATAATGACTGCTATCAGAGGCCAGCCTAGAATGGAAAAGCTTATGGCATCATCAGCAATCTCTTCATGAATCATCTACCCCAAATAGTCTGTCTCATCAGGTCTATCTGGCTATCTACGAGCTATTCATCGATCTTTGAGGTATCTGCGCTCTCGGTTCACGTGCGGGCTGTGCGTCAGCCCCTGCCAGGCTGTGTTTGAGCTGTTACCCTTAGAGCTGGCAATCCGACAGCAGTCAGCTCCCTCAAGGGCAAAAGGCCTGAAAAGCTGGCTACACCAGTGAGTAACTAAACAAGGTCAACAAGACCAATGGCAATTTGTCCACTACAAAGTGCATGAAGCAACCCCAGCCATTCCTGTTTTCTATTACTGGTGGTCCTAGCCTGTAGCTGGCTTCTACAATCGTGTTTGGCACTAACCTTTGCTTCCTCTTGTCCCTTCCTTAGTCCTGTCTTTAACCTTCATCCCAGAGCTTGCCTGAACCTTTGGACCAGCCTGCAATCATGACTTCACCTCACTATTGGTTTGGGACCATCTGTGGCTTTCCAGGTTCCTGCCCTTGGTCAGCCTGATCATGGTACCAGCCTGCTCTCTCCTACCTGACTCTCATCTGCTAAGTCTGGCTGCTCGTGCTCTCCTCCTGTCCCTCATCCCAGTAGATAAGGTTGTAGAAGGAACTGGAATTCATGGCGGGTTAGAACCTTGGGGTTTTAGGTTCCTGCTTTCTAAGCTGAACTCCAAGCTCACTGTCAAAAGAGTGGCAACACGTGCTATGAGCAAGCTCAGGAGAAAGAGCCTGCAAGAACTCCTGAGCAGTGCCTAAGCCCCATCGTAGGCACCACAGGACAAGCTCAGGACTTTTCCCTGAAGCCTCTGATCTACCTGAGGTCTTTTCTTTGTTCTAAATCATGGCTCTCTCCTTTTACCACCTTCATTATTACACTATCCTAGTCCTAATACATCTTTTTTTATGTACACAACGTCCACTCAGATCCCCATAAGCTGCCAAGAGCGAGCTCTGAAGACAAATCCTCAGTATCACTTCTATCTGGGTTTTCTCTACACTGCCCCATTACTTTCTCTTAGCTCTAACCGAATGATACAATGGGGTCAGAAGTATTTTAGTCTGTGTGTCTCAATTGCACTTGTTCTGGAGGCAGGACTATCAGCAGTGAATGTTTCTTTTGGTTCTAGACTTTGGGATATGGATATCTGTCCCCCAGGAATCTGACCAAGGCCCAGCCTGGTAGTTCAAAGCAATGGCAACAAAACAAGAGAAAGCTTGTGTTTATTACTAAGGATGGGACAGGCAGAGCATTTCTTTGCCTTAAATTTCTATTTGGCTTTATGGCTTTAATTTTGCAGGCTTAGAGCCAGACTGACATTCATTATACATGAACTGTCAAAATTTAGGGTTGCAGGTGATTAAGATTTTGGTTCCTCTCTAGTTGATAACACTTAAAAAGACATTTTTCACATAATATCCCAAATCAGCAAGAATACCTGCTAGGGTCAGTAAAACATTGATTACTGAGCAGGGGCAGATATACCTGGTGGGAGCAGCAGCGTATTTATTCTGCATGGGTATATCTTCCTGTCTCCTAGAGAAGCTGCTGGAGACCTGAGGGAAGGGGTCAGAGAATGCTTCCTTTCCTTAAAATCCCATAGGGTGTCTGCTCCCAGACTAGATTTTCAGCTTCTCTTCTGAGAGCCATGATACAGTTATCTATCTGAGGAGCAAAGCTTGAAAGTGATTTCCTGAGCCCAAATACAGATGGAACGTGGTGTGGTGAAACTCAGCAGCCCACATCAAATGTGAATCATTAATGTCCATAAAAGGAAGGGGAGGTAGAAAATGTGACTCATTCCATCAGCAGCAACCAGCTGCCATCAATACCAATCCCAAATAACACAGAGCCAACGGCTGTCTGCCAAGCTACCCGAGTTAACATGCCCAGTTATACGAAAGAGTAAATTAGAGGTGAGACTTTGTGTTTTTCTTTCTGTCACCCTCTCTGTCACTTCCTGCTCCTTTCATCTTTCTGGCTTATGTTTTCATTCTTTTCTCATACGTTCTTTCCTTTGGCAATATAATTTTCCATGCCCTCTTTCTACGTCATTACAATCCTGCTTTCCTTCTGGCATCTTCTCCCCAACATCTGCTGAGTTTCCACTCCCCTCAGGTTTATTTTCCTGGGAAACTATCTCCAACTGTGGGAGCAAAACCTGACAGCCATGCTTTAATAGAATTGTCTAGAAATCACTTGTCCTGATAGCTGCTGTGCCAGGCCCCACCACAGAAGCCTGTCAGCACACTGGCCTTCTACAGCAGACAGCCCTGTCCCACGGGTCATCCTTAGCCAGTTGAAGTCCTGCATGTCTTGGCAGGTTTCCCTCGAACAGAGTCACCTTACTGCTAACTACGTAAGAATTCAGAAGCTGGAAAACTACTCCTACAAAGGGAGAAGGAGGATTTGGGTGGAGCCAGCTGATAGCCAGCTAATATTAGCCCCATGAAGTGCTTTCATTTCTGACCCTCTGGTCAGTCCTGCCCTGACTGAAGTCTTAACCTCTGTATACCCATGATGGTCATACTCAACTCTTCACCAGTAGAGGTAGATGATCTCTAAGCAGATAAACATGCAGTTTAAGGACACTGTTAGCTCTTCACATGACTTTCTTCGATGAACAGAGATTTCCCGTGGGGTGTATTTTTGTGGTTTTTTTTCTTTTTTTAACCTTTAGTGAAACTTAAAGCAGCTGACAACACTCTAGCAGCCACTCCCATGAGGAGGATGAGGTGATAACATTCCTCTGTCACTCCATTTTAGGCAACAGTGTTTCACTAGAAATTAATTCCTGGCTCTAGAACTGGCCAGGTCACAGCACTGAGCAATCCAGGGAGGCAGAATTTCCTGAAAGGGGTGGGCTGGACTAAGGTAATATTGTCACTGAAGGACATTAAACCACAAGATTCATTCCCTAACACTGACCTTTGGTAGTTGAGACAAGCATGGCTGGAGGCCGAGGCAGCACCATGCCCTGGAGATCAACCTTTTCTTCATCTGCTTCTGCCTTAGTTGATGAAGGACTCCGAGAGCTAAAGAAAAACAATAAATATTAGAAGTTGTTAGGCCAGGTTCTGACCCAGGCCCACAGAAGCTTCTCTGGTAAAACTGCTTTACTGGAAAAGCCATTTCAATCCCTTGTCTATGACATCAGCTGCATCAAGGTCTCTGACTGAACATGTTTCTATATTATTCCACCCGAGGTGCTCTCTGTTCAATGAAAATTTGCTAATGCAAAGTAGCCAGCTTGACAAAGAAGTCTGGCAATCAAGAAATATGTTAGGCTGCACCACCAGAGCTATTTACTTTGTGTTCTTTAGCCAGAGTTTAACCAGTTTTCAAGGCTCATGTTGGGCAACAAATACAACCACGTCTGGCCAAGATGTTCACGGCAGTGAAACCTCTACAACATTCCTGCATACCCAAAATGACCAAATCACTGCATGGTGAACACGAGTTGTGATTCTGAAAGCCAGGGACTGAGCAACACAAACCGCAGCCTGTGAAACCGTTTGGCTGGGTCTGTGAAGTGCCGGCTGCTCAGGCAAACCTGCCTGCCTCATCCCTTGCCACCACTGAGCTGACTGGAATACATCCTGCTTGTTCACTCCCAGAAGGCCATGGCATTTGCAAGTATAATCTGAAAACTGCAATCCGAGTTGCAGTTTGTATTCTTGTCTCCCAATGGACCAAATTACCGGCATTAGGAGAAAGACAAGTGCATTATTTAGAATATAGCACCGCTCTGGACTGGCTAAGTTATACCAGAGGAGCAGGATTCATCATCTTTCTAAGAGGAAAAAAGCATCCCTGAGGAAAAAAAAAAACCAAAACAAAAACCCCACACAAATAAATAGAATAAAACTTTGCCCAAGTATTTTTTTTTCAAACTTAAAAGTACAACTGATGAGAGTCACTATTCAGGGCCAAGCAGAACTGAACTCGACACAATTCCTCCATGAGCATCAGATTAATTCTCCATGGGTGCACTTTGCCACTGTGCAGAAAGCACCAACAGGACTGCAGATCACCTCAGCTCTAGCCTGCTGCCCCTGACAGCGAGCCACGCTGCACCCCGTGTCTGGGACTAGCAGGGATCTCTACAACCTGAGCAGAACTTGCAGGTGCAGGGCCTTGTCTGGGCTTTCTGCAGGGGAGTTTCACCACAGCATCATATATTCAGTCCAGCAATATTAAAGGGAGATGGTGTGGGCCTGAAAACCTCAGTGTAGAGGCTGGCGTGCCACGTGATTACACAGGCCTGTGTGACAAGCATGACAGCCAGGGAGAGGAGAGACGCAGTGTGATATTCCTCTTGTTGGTGGAAATTCCTTGAAGCCCTAAGCCAAATCTTTCAATAAAGCACTGTAAAACAAACACTTCAAGCCACAGATCTACCTATGCTTGGAACAACCACCGGGGTGTCTTTCAGCAGCTAAAAATAAGAGAAGTGCCTCTGCAGGCACCCTAATCCTCCAGAGGAAAGGGACCTCCAAGTGCAGCAGAGCCCTTCAGTTACACACAGAGTGTTAAATGTGCTTCCTGCATCCTCACGTTTGAGTCTCCGTCCAGGAAGTTGCAAGATTGTCAGGAAAGAAAATGATTTTTTAAATTTTTTTTTTATTCTATTTTTTTGGTGCTGTAGGAAGCGCTCGTCTTCATCAAGGAAAAGCTGGAGAGAGGCATGGGAAGAGAATGCTGGGAAGGAGTGCAAGAGTGCAGGCTTCTGCTCCAGCCTTCCCTCTGCCTCTCGGCAGGTACAGACGGTGTGCAAGGGCTGCTCACTGCTGACTCCCACAGAACTGCTGAAGCTTTTCTCCCTGTCCCCTACCCCTTTCCCTCACGCACCTCTGCTGTGCTGAGGGAGGCCAGCGGCAGGCATTCTGGCAGCCTAACATCTGAGTTATAAACCAAGAACTTTAATCTTAATGACATTAGAGTAAATCCATTTCTGTCCAAGAGAGCCTAAGCGAGTCTTTGGGAGCTGTAGTCCCTCTCCCTGTAGCCCTACGCAGCAGCACACAGCTGCTCTAGGTTGCATGATGGATGAACGGGTGCTTAAGAGCCCAGTTCCCTCTGCAGCATTACCCAGACCCACCTGACAGTGAGATTCCAAAGTCCCGAACCTCACTTGCTCCCAGCACATTTTGGCACACTGCTGCTATGCCATCAGCTCCTAAATTGCATTTCTCAGGCTGACTGCTGGAGTTAAAAGTTTATAAGCCATCCTTCATTTTCACACACTGCTGTCATCATCCTCCAGAGAACCTTTTCCATCTGAAGCCCCTTATCTCTAGCCAGCTGATATGGAAGGTACAGAGGGCAAAGCTAGGCCAGGCTTTCTTGCAAAAGACTGCTCAGTGGCACACACTTGCAGCCAGCATCAGGCACAGCTGGAAAGGTCTCAGACCAGTCTGATCCAATGTTTAGGACACAGAGGGCCCAAGAGCAGGTCTTGCAAGTGTAGGAATTACCAGCCTAGCTACCAGAGAACAGTGCCAGAGTCCCACGCCTGACACCTCACTATGTCTACTGTGCTGCAGAGCAGGCAGTCCTGTGGGAAAGGGGCTTTTGCAGACTCTATAATGGGTTTGGAAATAAAACAGTAGACAGATTGCTCCCACCCTGCACTGTTGTTCACAGAGACCTTTAGCAGAAAACTGATATGTAAGGACAAGGCACGCTAGCTGCGTGCCTGCCTGGCCTCCATGTCACAATTTGAACCACAGTTCAGAGACACCCAGGGCCATCACCTTGCTCTGTGGCGTTGGGAAGCGAGATCCAGGACCGCAGCATGCTGTGCATCAGCAGCCCTCCCTCCAAACCAGAGGCACAGCTCCCTGTGCAGACAGCTCTCCAGGCAGGGCAGGAAGACAAGGGGCTCTGCTTGGCTCCTGCAGTAGATGGCATTGATGGAACGGCAGTCTGTCACACTAGCCTGCTGTGGGTCAGATGGCCCAAAGATATTCTGCAAGGTGCTACATGCTTTAGGTCCTCTCACGGCTAATGCCAGCACTGGTGGCACCTTGCCTGTCTTCGAAGCATAAGAAGAAGGCAGCTTTTCTGTGAAAGACAAACATATGTGTGATGAAAGCATGGAACAACCCACCCCAAGGTCATTCATTACACTCAAGTGCTCTTTCAGATCTGTCATAGCCAGACTTCAACGAAGTAACCTACCAGTTACCTGTCCGGTTGGTTGCAGATGACACCAAGTTGGGCAGGAGTTTTGATCTGCCTGCGGGAAGGGAGGCTCTTCAGAGGGATCTGGACAGGCTGGAACAATGGGCTGAGGCCACTGTATGAGGGTCAACAAGGCCAAGTGCTGGGTCCTGCATTCGGGCCACAACAACCCTCTGCAATGCTGCAGGCTTGGGGACGAGGGGCTGGAAAGCTGCCTGGTGGGAAAGGACCTGGGGGTGTTGGTCGACAGCAGCTGAATATGAGCTGGCATGTGCCCAGGTGGCCAAGAAGGCCAATGGCATCCTGGCCTGCACCAGGAACAGTGCGGCCAGCAGGACTAGAGAAGTGATTGTCCCCTTGTACTGGGCACTGATGAGGCTGCACCTTGAATCCCGTGTTCAGTTTTGGGCCTCTCATCACAGGAAAGACACTGAGGTGCTGGAGCGTGTCTGGAGAAGGGAATGGAGCTGGAGAAGGGTCTGGAGCACAATTCCTGTGAGGAGCGGCTGAGGGAGCTGGGGGTGTTCAGCCTGGAGAAGAGGAGGCTCAGGGAAGACCTTGATCTCTCTTTACAACTGCCTGAAGGGAGGGTGCAGAGAGGGGACATTGGTCTCTTCTGCCAAGTGACAGGACAAGAGGAAACTGCCTCAGGTTGTGCCAGGGGAGGTTTAGGTTGGATATTAGGGAAAATTTAATCACTGAAAGGGCTGTCAGCATTGGAAGGGGCTGCCCAGGGAGGCAGTGGAGTCACCATCCCTGGGGGGATTTAAAATACATGTAGCTGTGGTGCTCAGGGACGTGGTTAGTAGTGGCATTAGCAGCGTTGGGTTAATGGTTGGACTTCATGATCTTAGGTCTTTTCCAACCTAAAAATTCTATGATTCTATGATGCTGGCAACCAGCTACAAGTTTTTACTCAATAGGAAACCTGAGATTATCCCAGGTAGTCTGTTAAAGAAAGAGGAGTTGGTTGCCCCATATTTGCTGTGGGAAGTAGTATGCAGAGGGTTATTTACTACGGAGCAGCTGACACACTAGAAGTCAGCACTTCAGCTTCTTGTGCAGTACGTTGTTCATGCCCACAGGGAAGGCTGGGGGTTGAAGGGGAGACAGGACAGCAACATAGGCTTGAGGAGAGGGATGTTTTCTGAAATTTTCATCAGATATGGGAAAACTGGGAAGGGGATCACAATCTGGAAATACCTAGACTTATTTTCTACATTATATCTTTCTACATCAAGTAGAGATTCTGTACCATGTTGTAAGATGACATATCCTGGCAAATATTGGCTTAGCCGCCCTTATTTCCCTGCCAGGACTTGAACTGTGGCTTTCCTTATTTCCTGCAACAACTCTTGCCTACGTCTCTGGCAAACCTTTCTCTGTGCCTATTGTCAGCATAGTCAGGGTCCAGTAAGTAACCCCATTAAAAGAGCAAATTTGGCTCCACTGCAGTTCTTACTGCAGAGGTATCAAAAAGCAGCAAGGTGTGTCATTTTCCTCCCTGAGGTTTAAAAACGTATTCAATTACATCATTTGTTGCATAAGAATCGGAAGCCAGAACATAAGTCTCCAGAGCAGGTAGATAATGGAGAAACTGGCTGTAAATATTTAAAATGGTCATTTTAAAGTTTTCAAGCTAAGGGTAAAAATCTAATTTACAAACTCACATGGCAGTTCTCAGCTCAAATGAATTGTCTCTTCACATGAAATGTTCCTAAATAATGGTGCATGGAACAGAGCATTGAAGCAGCTCTGCTGCCTGTCACCTCCTAATGACTGGCGATTTTATGGTTTTCTTATTCATTCTGGAAGTCCTTCTTCATTTCCCCAGCTATCAGTATGAATGTATTACGTGCACGGCGCTGAGACGACTGCAACTGTGATCCCATTTCTAAGCCAGTCTGCTCCTTCTGTTTTCAGATGTATAAAGGGAACAGGGAGGCTGGAGAATTTAAGCTGGTCTTCACTCACTTTCCGTCTGAGGAAAAGGAAGCCCATTTCTCTCACTCTTGGCCTGCCTTTACCTTTCCCCAAGAGAAATGGATCACTTGGTATTTGTGATGGTGTCACATACAATCCTTCCAGGAGAACTTATTGGATTAAAAGTAAGTACAAGCCATACTATACTGCAGAGGCAATCCCTGTACTTTGCAGCTAACGTAGCGCCTGTTGTTCTGGAGTTATATTGCTCTAGCAACTAACAATATCCCATACACACTTCAAGATCTCTGTTTTACAAATGGAAAAAAATAACTACTTGAGTGCTACATGCCAATATTTGAAAACATTGGTGTCTAATGTTAAAGACTTAGTGATTTGAGACCATTAGGTTTGGTTTACCTTATCTTCTTGGTCTCCCATCTCAGATCACCTTCTGTTGGCAAATGTGCCACCTTGGTGATGGCTGACCAGCCAGTGCAATTACAGGGTGGAGAGATCAGTACTTTCTTTTTACCCATGCTTCTGATGTCCCACAGAAGGGATCCCAAATGGGATTTGGGGAGTCATGGAAGAGGGAAGCTGGATTTTCTGCAGCTAAAACCCTCAGGAAAATCAGTCGTAATTAATTTAGTAATATTTAACACACACAAGTCTAACCCTGGAGCTTTGTGAACTGCAGTCTGGGAAAGATTACTGCAAAGGAACAACAACTAAAGCGGTTTGAGACACAAACATGTACCAAGGGTTAAAAATTCAACTCATGGATATTCAACATTGGGAACAGAAGGAAAGAAACAGCCCAAGATCTTTTATAATTTCTTTTGGGAAAGATACAGGAAACGATAAAGCAAGACTCATGTAAATTTGATACCCTCTCCCCGATACCCACAGCACCACATCACTCCTCACCTTCACACATTTACAGATCTTTGCCTTCACCTCAGCATCATCACAGAGTGGAATCCCTGAAGGAAAACTAGACCTCACCTGAGCTAGAGAGCAGCACATCCTGCTGTGGATAGAGCAGGCGGACTCCACAGTTATCCAGACCAGAACTGAATACCAGCTGCAACACGTGGTGGGTAGCTAAGGGACTTCGGAAGAGAGTTTCAAACAGCAGTACCATGGCAACCTGAACAGCAAGAGCACATTGGAGAAGTAAGCAAAGTGCTTCCAAGCCCTCAGTGACCACACAGCTGTATCTCTTCTGCTCACCTTTCGTTCCCATGCTTTATCTACATTCTAAGAGCTGCAAAGAGGCTTTCTACTTCATGTTTACATGCAGTTCAGCACAGTAGGCTCTTTGCTTCAGATTGAATCATAACTATGATAATTATGACTGAATCTATTTCTGCTGATGTAATTGTGCCTTTTGTCATGTAAACCTACTAATAAAAAACTGCATGCTCTCTGGGGCAGAGAGACTGAAGCGTATGACTCCTGTGGTTTGAGTTTGCGCACTACCGAAAAATGGTTAAATAATAATGGACTGACTGGTTGTTTCTTTATACCTACAAAAGTACCAAAATCAACAATAAAAAAAATTTCAAAAGGCAGACACATCACTGGTACTGTCCCAAATTTACATTTTGAAATCATGTTTACCAGACTAATTCAATTCAGCCCATCCTGGCACGTAGGAAGACATACACCACCACATACTGAATGTCTATGCCCAAAAGGGAAGCAAATTATTATTACTTTCCCATCAGAAGAAACATATTGTCTCACAGATTTGTGCCAGGAAGTTTTGTGGTGCTGTGGGTAATAAATTGTCTAGCTGTAGATCAGACGAGCGTGATTGTGCTGGCCTCAAATTGGTGCATGGCTCTCCTGGATGTTAAGCAACACGACTTTTTTTATGGCTGCAGTGAACGCCAAATGAATTCATCACCAGTGGACACTTCAAATGAAATGCTACTTCCCCATAAACACATTACGAGGCTTATACCATCATGACAAATGAAGATATAAATTTACTCTAATCATAAAAAAGTGGTCTAATTAGGAATAAAAGCCCTATTTCTTTATGTTTGTCTAGCTCAAGCTCTCCTGATATTAACCCAATCTTCAGAGCAGCCAGTAAGGAAATATTTTCTGTAGCTATGGGATTCCCTGTGGCTTGGCTGCCTGGGCTCTGGGCCAGCTTTGACAATGCAGCTGTCCAGCACTGAGAAACCTCGGTAACTGCCCGTCCCCTTCCCTGAGCAGACAGCACTTGGCTTTGGTCTCTGCCTGAGCTCTGTTGCAGGTAAGCCTTGGCCCAGTCTCCTATGTCACCAACTCTGGACGTTATCCTAACCCACTGGCTTGGCTTTCTGGCTTGGCCTTGTCACTATGGACTCCTGGCAGACCCTGGTTACTGCTGCTGGAGCTGCTCTGCTCTCCTTGCTTGGGTAATGCGGGACTGCATCTTGGCCCTGGGCTCACTGGCCCTGCCTGCCTTGCTGTCAGTCTCCACTCCTGGCCTGCCTGCCCTGCAAGATCTGCACGGACCCACTAACAGCACTCGAGACAAGTCAGAGAACCGTGACAAAGCCACGAGGCATTTCCCAACTGTGCCAAGTGCCAGGTACCTTCAGCTCCTAGTTGTGGACTTAAAGCATCTTCCAGGAGCGAGCCTGGTACACCCTCAGCAAGTGGTCAGGCTGCACGATCAGGGAGAACTCAGTGTGTCTGCATCCCCCTCAATCAATGCTAACAGGAAACAGAACCTTGTCAGATCAAACATGGAATGTTCTGTGCTGCACAAGAGCCAAGAAGGGTGAGCTACCGTAGCTCACAAGTTATGGCACACAGATGGAGGCCCAGTACATTTTGGTATGCACTCCTAAACAGAGGTAAATATGAGCTAATTTAAGTCACCATAACCTTTTCTTCTGGGGTAAACTAAGTTTACTTCCTACTCGTTCACACACAGTTACTGTAGCTCAGGTAGACAGCACCAGAAGCTTCAGATATTGGTTTTTCTAATGTTTCTGAGCTCAACTTTAATTAAAAAAAAAAAAAAAAAAAGTGGTGTTGTATGATGGCATGCACTCAAGTGGTTTTTGGTTATCAAAATTTTGTCTACTGTTACTGATTTGCACCTGGTTAGTAGCAATATCTCCAACCCACACATTTCATAGTTTAACCTTCTGTGGCTCAGAGCAATCGGCACATCAATACTGACGACACAAAATACTCAGCTGATATATTTAGGTCTGAGTGAGAAATACTTCAAGATCAGTATTTGTACCAAAGCTCAAGATTGAAATATTCCAGGTCACTTAATTGTCTCTCAACTTCCTACATCATCCACAAGTCAGAAAGGAGTGGTTTGGGGTTTTATTTACCTCAGTGTCTGCATCTCGGCAAGCCTCGATGTCACTGCTGTCAGGGAAGTATTTTTCATCAGTTTCAACTGTCTGCCAGTAAAATCCGTTTGGCTCTGCAAACACCTTCTCCACAGCCTGAAATGTAGAAAGGACATCTCTCACCTGTATCTTATTTTCATCTCTCAAAATAAAGGGTTAGGGAAAAAAAAAAAATAGTATTTTATGCTAGAGAGCACATAAGGATGAACATTAATGGATTAAACTCATTTGTCCAGTGTTGCTAATCTAACATTTGCTTTCATACAAGCGTACCATTAACACCAATTACGCAATATCCCAAGAATATGAATCCGCGAGTGCTTCCTGAGGGACTGAACATTCCCAGGGTCCAACCCAGTGACTCTCCAATGTGCGGAGTACTCACTGATATGAACAGGAGCTGCATGCAAAAGGCACTGCAGGATCAGGCTAGGCAGCTCGAGGCCTTGATTCCCCATGACTGTGCTGAGCATCCAGCAGAAAAGCACTTTGTTAAAGGAACGCTCTAATTAACTAATGACACTTTGAAAGAATTGCATGAACCTCTACATGCCTGTAACCAAAATAGAACATTTCTCCTGTGCTCATGTCACCACAAGTGACATGTATCTAAATCTTATTGTGCCACATAACCGTGGATAGGCAAAAAGACCCTGGCATTTAGGTCACAGCTTTACAGCAGTGTAGCACTTCCCAACCTCAGCACCTTATTTTCTCTCTCATACAATTTCTGGGCAGCCAAGCAAGCAACTTGTACAAGTGCAAGTTTAAGGATGTGTCACTCATGAGAATTTGCTGTGACTGCATGCTCAGTAAGCAAGGCCATAGTCCAGGACAAATGCAGCTTTGAAAGTCATGTTTGCCAAGTTCTGCTTTGGGAAGAAACGATGTCTGCAGCTACAGCAACACTGAACATTCCAGAAATACGGATGTGTTTAGGCAGAGTTCACAGTGGGCAGGATTTATTCCAAGATTGAAAAAATATGATTTTGATACAGACTTTGGTGGTTCGCAGGACAGCTTCACTATTTTTCAGACTCTGATTTACAGCAGTCGTTAATCTGTCCTCATTTCATGTGGACAGACCTTTTAAAAAAAGGGAAAAAAAGGAATTAAATTTCAACATGGTCTCATCAAGACTTTTATTATGGATAGAAAATGAACTACCACCGAACAAAGAAGTGCCCGTTCTGGATTATGAGGTACATCTAATGCTGTTTAATTGTGTAATCATCAGAGATATTTTTTTTTTGTGCTGCTTGTCAAATGAGAGGCACTTCATATCATTCTACAAATGCTTAAAAACAACAGCCAGAAAATGAAGTTAATTTGAATAATATTAAAACCCCTCTGACATCTGCTTTTCTGCTTCAGTAGCCTTTTGTGTTTTCTCCTTCCCCTATTTCCTGTGCCTCATGAGATATTTGCCTAAAAGCAGAAATGGGGATTTCACTTTTCAACCAGTTTCAGGCAACACTATGCCAAACCAAGAGTTTTGACATCTCACAATGAATTTGTCCCTTTTGTCCTGCAATTCATCATTTGCCAGCCTCCACGTGTGCTATTACTTGGTAGCTGTGGAAAATATCAGAAGAAAAGCAAGAACTCATTGCTTTAAAGAAACCGTTTCCAATGTTTGATGCTTCTCCATTTCCAATGTTTGAGAAGGACTTGGGGGTACTGGT
>NW_010231419.1:17442-24565 GCF_000690775.1 Eurypyga helias | reverse complement strand
TGTGTAGGTTGGAAAGCGCTTTGCAAATAACTGCGGGTGGAGTCCCAGGAGAGCAGCTGAGAGGTGAGGAGTGAGCGTGGCCGGGACGTGGACAGCAGTGGTAGGACCATAATTATGAGCTGTTGCTCCCTCCTTGCCTGTCCTACTTTTAAAGGTCTAAAGTGACCCTCAGTGGGTCAGAATAAATGAGAACATGGAGCAATTTAACCAAAAATCTCTTCTCGCTTCCTGCAAACAAGCGGGGGACTTAATTCTCATTCCTCCCACCCAGGCTTTGGTCTTACCAGAGCTGTGAATCTCCCCTGCTTGTAGCATGTCCTCTCTAGCCAGTGGGCTCCCTGGCACGAGGAACAGAGCACCTTGGTGCAGCAGCCCCAGCTTGCCCAGTCTTAGCAGCCTTTCCATGCTCCTCTAGCTCAGATAGGTTGCTAGCACTCGATGGTAGTACACACCTACACACCAGAGCAGGCAGGGTTTAGGAGACCCCTCTCTCCCCACCTTCTTCTTCCCAGGGAGAAGGTGGAGGCAGCCCAGGAGGTCCTGGCGAGCTCTTGTTCTTGCTGGGCATAGCCAGACCTTATCAGGCTTAATTGGGGTTGACAGCAAGGAGTCCAGGGTTAAATCCGCATTGAAAAGTAGGTACTAATGCTGATACAAACAGAAACCAGGCTAGTTAATAATTAAGCTGCAACTTGGCAGCATTCACCTTGACAGGCTTGACCTTCCAAACGAAGTCTGTCTCTCCCCCCCAGCCCCTTGTGTTTTATTTATGACAGCCCTTGACAGTCTTCCTTGCAGTGATACACCTCACCGATGCCCTGTCCCTGCTTCCTGGAAGAGCCCTCCAAGAACCCCATCCCTACACCTGGTGCCTCAAGAGATGGGGGCCTGTGGCTACCATGGCCCGTGTTCGAGCATGCCCCATGCTTGCTCCAGACATGGTGGCCTCTTGCAGCTCTGAAGGCAGGCTGGTGCACTGTGCCACTGGCAGAAGGGCATTTCCAAAAGGCGGGAGCATCGGGAGTGTGCTCTGCCTTTGGGATGTTGCAGGAGTTTATTCCCTCTCAGCTGCTGGATCTGCACACCTAGGGTCAACTCAGTCCTCAGATCCCATGGAAACAGATAGATCCAGCAGGCCTGGAGCAGGTTCAGGTTGGTGTCTGGTGTTTTGCAGAGGTTGGCACCGACTGGTGCTACAGGGTGTGCAAGTGTCCTAAGTGGTAGGTGAGGGGAGGTGGCGGATTCATGTAGGTGCTTTGTATTGCTCTTTGAGGGTGTTTAACTCTGCCCTTAATTGTATAGCGAGTATAGACTGGGGCAAGAGACATGCCAGCTGGGCTCTTAAGCTCATCCTTCCTACTCCTGGCACTGCTCTCACTTCAGAGGACAAGCAACAGCCTGGAATGTAGCACCTATGGATCACTTGCACGAGTGTGTTGAGCAAGATCCAGCACGATATTGTCATGTGACTCAAACTGTCTCCTACATTAGGATAGAGAGGCTCAGTGAAAATACAATGACAGCTTCAACGTTTTCAGATGCACCTATGAAGTTTGCTAGGTTTCTGTGCTTTACACTTTCACAAGTGTGACTGCTTTTTAATGAGGCGTGAAGGAATTGCCTCCTCTTTTCATTATCTGCAAGTTTTCGTCTATTAACATTTCTGCGAGGTACCCATTTGGAGACACTGCCGATGCCTGTTCTCCTGCAGCTGACATTGAAAGACAGCCTAGGAGTGGTATTCCATTGTCTGCCCCCACAGGACATCCTTGACTTGCCTTCTTGGGCACCTGTGTCTCTTCTCCCTGCGCTCCAGTTCGCTGTGTTCCCCTCAGCAGAGCTGCGCGGTGACAGCACGGCCTCCATTATTCATGTCTCCAGGGACATGCTGTCAGCAGGCTGCAGGTCTCCATCGCTGGGCAGCCTGTCCCTTCACTGTGAGTGGCCTACCTAGGGCTTGACGGTGCCTCTGGTGGCACTTACTCTGCTGACAAGGTGCCCTCTGAAATAGTGCGAGTCCCACAGCCCTTCAGCGCTTCTGTAAGCACCAGCGCCTTCGCTTTGGTGTTGTCCAGTCCCATGTTCGTGCCACAGCCAGCCCCGGGACCACCAGAGCTCTCTGTCCGCTCCTGGACATGGAAGTGTCCCTTGATTTATGACCAACTCTCTTCTAAGAGGTGCCTGACAAGTGATTGCCATTCTCATCAAATCATTTGGTGGCCCACAAGTGGCTTGCAGAGGCAACAAGGCCACTTGCCAGCAGCTGAAGGTCCTGCCACTGGCCACGGACACAGGGGGTGCCCATGCAGCCTGCCCCACAGCCTTGGTCGCAGTCAGAAGAGACAAAGGAGGTCTTCCTCCTCAGAGAAGGGTTTTGGGACTCGCGTTGTCCTGCCTGGCACAGGTACATAAACCAACAGGAGCAGGACACCAGGTGCTGGGATAAAGCCGTGTCGGATACCAGTCCCTACAGGGAGGAGAAGGCTTTCTGCACCGCACGTGCTTACGCACCTGCCTGCAGCTCAGCTTTGCCTAGACAGCTAAGACAGATAATATCTCTGTGAGGGTCAGTGTTGCCTTACCCTGCCAAAGGCTTTTGTCAAATCAGTTGCAGCGGGCACTGAGGTTCATTGCATTGTTTCTCCTGGAGTTGTTAAGATGAAGAAATTCTGCCCAGTATTCCCCAATTTCAGGGCAGCTTGTCTGATACCAGGCATTTGCTTTCTGTTCTGTGCCACTGTGGCCAGCGGGCGAGAGCCCAAGGGACCGTTTTTCTTCCTGATGTAGTTTCTTCGCAGCAAAAGTGGTGGTGTCCCAGGCTGTCCCCGAATCTGGGATCTGCAGCCCTGACAGGATGGTTGTGGTGCTTTTGCGCAGCTCAGGTACTGTCAGCACATGCTCGGCTCGTCTGCCAACCTGGGTCTTGAAGAGCTGAGGGTGCCTCCTCCCCTGAGCTTCAGGTTATGGTGGAGCTCAGACAGGAGAGGCACGTGTACATGGTATGGCAGCTGGCATGTAAGCATCCCCATTTTCAGCCATGGATACAGCTAGTCGTCTTCATATGACTTTTGCCAGGTGAAGACACAGACTAGACTTTCTAGTCCAGTACTTTTTCTCTCTTGGAAAACTCCCTGCTTAAGTGAGTATCTTGTTCCTGATGGTTATCAGTTCATGCCTTCAAGTGTAGCATAAGGCAGAACATTTTGTCCTCGTTCACTCCTGGTTTTGCCCTTCTCCAGCTCAGCTGACTCAGCTCCTCTGTGCTTGCTTGGCCTCTGCCTGCAGTTGCCCCCCCATTCCCCAGCATCCTGCATTTCCCATCTTCTTCTCCAGCTGTCATGCCCCCCTGTATTTGTGAACTTCTGGGGATTCCCAGCTCCGGAGTGTACTGTCTTTGAGCTAAGCAGTGATGGTTGGCATGTACGTCACTGATTTCAGATGATGGATGTGGTTATTTCTGTTGCTGTGACGGGTTATAATAATGTCACCTGCCACAGGAGTTATTATATATTTTATAAACTCTGCAGGTCTTGCAAGGCTTACAGTCCTTGCAATCAATCTAGGCAGGTTGGTGAAGAAAAGGCAGAGTTTATAACTAGATTTCACCTGGACTTTATAATTCCTGTGTGACTTTTGGTACAGAGTATGAGATCTGCTGGAGCCCACATGGGCTTAATCGCATCTGAGACATTACCTGGGGTTTCTGTAAATGCTACAGGAGACTTCAGGTACCATCTGACCACAGATGCTCAGCCACAAGATGCTCTTTTGTGATGCTGCTCCGGGTTCTGCAGACCTCCAGCTCCTGCACTGGCTCATCTGGACTGTGGTGCCCCAACTGGTCCGGCACAGGAAAGCCAGGGAAACCCAGCTTCCCTCTTGAGATGTCAGGGCTTTCTAGAGACCCCATAGGCACGTGCCTGCACTTGGTGTGTGGGTGGGAGAGGAGACCTGGGTCAGGGCTGGGGAGAGTGCCAGGGCACCCTTTCTGCTGTCTGGGGTGATCCCTGCCATCCAGGTAACCAGAACCTCGCTGGGCTTGTTGGGCCATCAGCAAGGTGAGCCTGACATCTCAGCATCATCTCAGCACACTGCACCCTCCTGGGTGTCACTCCTGCCTTAGGGTGGCATCTGCTGATCTGGGGTCCTGACTACACATCCAGTAACACGAAAGCAAAAACCCACTCAGGTTCTGACTTAACTTCTTCAAATTAATTTTCTCCAAAGGCTAGGAACACATATGTGTGCGCATGTGTGGTTGTGACTGTGTGTGACTGAGCATTAGATCAAGCACTGAGTGGCACAGGGTGCCAACAGTGATTTTCTAATCAAAGGGAATAAAAAGATCCTGTCTCTTGTTCATTCAGACCAGGAAACGGGCCAGGGCATTAAAGCTGTCTTAAAGGATGCTCATACCAAATGGCAGGATGAATCGGTACTTCAGTCTCCCCAAAGATGTGGCTGCTGTAGGGATGCTGAGAGGGCATATGTCATCCAAGTGCACCAGTGCAGGCCAAAGAAACATTTGGGATTCTTAAAAAATAAATTAAAGCCATGTTGTGTATGTTCTTGGTGACTGCTATTTGGAAACCATGGTCCTTTGTTTCTGTGGTCCAAGACCCCACCACTGCCGCCCCCTCCCCAAGTTGCTTAGCTTAGCAAGCTGTGAAGGGGCTGCAGGAACCCGTGCTCAGGCCCTGCAGACAAGCCCTCGTGGTGCCCGGGTGCTCCAGGGCTGTCTACAGTTTGGTGTTGACCTTGCTTCCACAGAGGTGGCTGAGAGGAAGCTGACGGTCGAAGAGGAGGAAGCCAAGAGGATTGCAGAGATGGGCAAACCAATACTTGGCGAGCATCCCAAACTGGAAGTCATCATTGAGGAGTCCTATGAGTTCAAGGTCAGTCGTTGTCCTAGGGGTTCTCCAGGAGGGGAAAGCCATGTGGCACTGAAGAGCAGCTGTGGAGAGCAGGGCTGAGGAGGCGGGGCAGGCTGCATGTGCAGGGAGAGGGCTGCTGGAAGAGGAAGCAGAGTGTGCAAGTTGGGGGGACCTACAAGAAATGCTGGGGAAGTAGCTGGTGGTATGGAGAGGTGGGGGGAGGAAGACAAGGAAGCAGAAGCCAGTGTGCAGGAGATGGTCTGTCTCTGGTGAGACAGGGGTGAGGAAAGAAGCAGCCTCATCAGGATTAAGGGGTGGCAAACAAGCTGCTGAGGTTTGGGTCAGCCTGTCCAGGGAGAAGGTGGGCCCAACTCCAGCCATGGCCTCACCTGGCTCGTAAGAGAGTGCCTGTAGCACTTCCACAGTTTGGGAAAGGTCTGTGAGACCACAGTGTACTGCAAGATCAGCCTCACCCTCTGGCAGATGGTTTAATTGCTGTGCATCTTTATTCCCCCAACAGAGCACCGTGGACAAGCTGATTAAGAAGACAAACCTGGCTTTGGTTGTAGGGACACATTCCTGGAGGGACCAGTTCCTGGAGGCAATTACCGTCAGTGCAGGTGAGAACGTCACCAGAAAATCCGCACCAGCATCCGCAGGGTTCATGCATCTTGGGATGGGATCTGCCGAGGCTCAGGAGATGGCATCTGCCCAGCCAGTGATGCCCAGCTGTTGCATGTGTGGTGGCCATCAGCAAAGCCAGTCCAAAGAGCTCCTCTGCCCTAAATATACTGAGCTTTTGCTGAGGCAGTAGCCGGGACCCCAGGACATCCATCTTCTGGTGCAGAGCCACTCAGGAGGTCAGTTTCCAAAGAATTTATGTCCGCTGGAGCTGCTCCTGCTGCTTTAGTGGTGTGACAGGCAGCATAGGCAGTAAAAACCCATCATGGCTGGGCTGCTGGATCCTGGTGTGCCCAGTGCTGTCCTGTTCAGGTGACTCCCGTGGCTGTAAGATGTCCTGTCTGCCACAGCCGGCAGTGTCTGGGCATAGGGAGGGTTACCACATGTGGACAGATGTTGCCCCACGAGGCAGCAGCTGGTAGAGAGAAAGGCCCAGAGACCTGCCTGGGGAGCCTGAAAGAGCTCACCACTTCCAAAGCCAGGTGGCTGTGGAACAGACCTTTTAGGCATGTCCGTGCCATTAATGACACTCAGGCACCTTTCTGAACCTTTCCTTGATGGTTTGGCATCTTCCACCCCACCATAAGTGCAGGCATCAGGTATGCAGTTGGGTGGGAGCTGTCACCAGTGGCCACAAGGACTTCTGATGGGAAAGAAGAGATACAGGATGTTCAGCCTTCATCTTCACAGCAATTAAGAGAAATTGCTTCTGTGGAAACAGCACCTCCATCCTTGGATCAGTCATTTTTTCCAGGCCTCTACCTATGTCTCTCCTTGCCATCTGCCCTGTGGTCCCCCCCTGCTTTCTCTTCCTCCAGTTTATTTCCATTGTCCTGTCTCTGCACAAGAACCAGCACTGCTTCCAGCCTCGGGCTGACCTGTTCCCTCGGGCTCAGTAGGGGATCTCTCCAAGGGCCTGCAGTGCTGCTGCTGATACCCTCACTCGGATGAGGAATTTCTTGCTGGAGCACTGCAGTTCCTGTGCTCTGGAGCTGGAGGGCCAAGAGGTGTCTCCAGTTTCCCAACTGTGTCTTTTTCTGGTGTTTTTCACCCCAAAACATCACTTGCCTGTGTAACTTCGTGGCTCCCCTCAACAGTGATCTCCACAAGTAGACTATGTCCTATGTGACTGCCTGGAAAGGGGGACAGGGCTGACCCTCCACGGGTACAACACACTGCTCTGCCACTTCCCAGACCTGCAGGCTCTGGGGTGTCCCGGGAGGCACCCCTCTTGCCAAGCCTCAGGCATCATGGAAGGACCTGGTGTGCCCTCAGGCCACTGTCATGGCCGGCACCATGCCACCTTGTCCCAGGCTCCACCCCTGAAGCCCTGGGGTGGGGGGGGCCAAGCACGGGCTGCAGCTCACCCACATAATTTTGAGACTTGCCCCATCATGAGCTCTAGATCTCTCCTTCCATGTCATTTGCAGCAGGTGATGAGGATGAGGATGAGTCTGGTGAGGAGCGCCTACCATCCTGCTTTGACTACGTGATGCACTTCCTGACCGTCTTCTGGAAGGTGCTGTTTGCCTGCGTGCCCCCCACCGAGTACTGCAATGGCTGGGGCT
>NW_010231419.1:5339-17417 GCF_000690775.1 Eurypyga helias | reverse complement strand
GCTCACCGCCGTCATCGGTGACCTCGCATCCCACTTCGGCTGCACCATTGGCCTCAAGGACTCGGTGACCGCCGTCATCTTTGTCGCCTTCGGCACGTCTGTACCAGGTGGAGTCGCTGCGGGGAGGGGATGGGGTGGCAGGAAAGTCCTCCGGTGGCTCTCCTGAAACCTGGGGAGCAACCCTTTTACGGGATGGGGTTCAGGCTGGGAGGGGGCTCCACAAAGCCCTTTCCCCAGGCAAGGTGTGCACCCCACTTGGTGGCAACGCAGGGTCCTTGGGCATGGGAGGGGGGTTGTGCACCAGGAGAGGTGCGTGTCTCAACCTGGTTGGTGCCACACCTGAGCCTCCCTTGTCCCCCAGATGTGAAGGGTTGCCCATTTCTCCTGTTGGACCCTCAATGACTTCTCCTTCCCTCCTCCCCCGACCCCAGACACGTTTGCCAGCAAAGCCGCGGCCATCCAGGACGTGTACGCCGACGCCTCCATCAGCAACGTCACAGGCAGCAACGCCGTCAACGTCTTCCTGGGTATTGGGCTGGCATGGTCGGTGGCGGCGATCTACTGGGCGTCACAGGGGCAGGAGTTCCAGGTGTCCGCAGGCACGCTGGCTTTCTCCGTCACCCTCTTCACCATCTTCGCCTTCATCTGCATCAGCGTCCTCCTCTACCGCCGGCGGCCCCACCTCGGGGGGGAACTGGGTGGCCCCCGGGGTTGCAAACTGGCCACGACGTTGCTCTTCGTCAGCCTCTGGCTGCTGTACATCCTCTTCGCCACCCTGGAAGCCTATTGCTACATCAAGGGGTTTTAGGCGGTGGAGGGACCGTGCCGCCGGGGGGAGGGACCCCCCCCTTCCTCCGTTACCTCACCGGACACTGGTCCCCGGAAGCCCGGTTTCACCGAGGGGATGACTGTCCGTCGGGGGCCACTGCTGCCCAGACGGTCGGACGGCTGGGCGCCAAGAAGGGCAAAACCATCACAGAGTGAACACAACAAACAGACAAAAATCCACCCAAAAATGTTACAAAAGAAAAGGCAGCAGCGGCAAGTGTTGAAACAGAACAAACCACAGCAAACCCAGCCACTGACCCCATTCAGTGAGATTTCCAAGTTTCAGCCATCTCCAAAGGCCACCTCTCTCTCCCGTAGGGGTTTGTCTCCTTTCCTCCCCAGCGCTCCTCCACGGCAAGGAGATGGTTTCTTATCTTTGTGGGTTGGGAATTGCAGCAGTCTGATCAGGAATTCGTGGAGTTTTTTTCTTTCCTTTTTCGTTCGCTTGTTGCTTTTTGGTTTTCAGGGAGCACGCTGCTTGGGTTGTTTTTGGTTTTGTTTTTTTCTTTTCTTTTTTACTACTTAAACAGAAAAAAATGTTAAAAATTTAAACTCTCAAGCTTCAAGCTGCCGTCAGTGCTGGAATTGAACATGTGTATTTTCTGAAGCCACAGAGGACTGTGACACAGTCAAAGAACTTTTTCACTATTACCCGTTCCCTCCCCCGCCGCCTTCCATTTCTTTCTTTTTTAAGAACATCACAAGACTGATATATTTTTAATACAAACACAGACACACAGACACACACGTTTAGTGACAAAGGCTGGAGCATGTAGCATCTCAATCACCTGCCTGGGCTAAGAAAAAAAGGAGGAAAACCCCCCCCCCAACCCTCTAATATAATACGTATCATGTATATTTTGACTATGGCATTTCTCTTTGTATAATTAACTTTGAGCTTGTGGTACTGCAGGGAGAGAAAATTATGTTCATTTACAACTGATAAAGAAATAAATGGCTACCCAGGAATAGCCTGCCCTGGGGGGAGCGAGGGAGGCTGGGGAAAGCATCACCGGCTTCTTGGGGAGGGGGTGGTGGTGGGTTTGCTGCGTGGTGCTCCTGCTCAGAGGTGGAAATGAGTTCAGGAAAACCCAGATGGTGTGCCCGTGTGTTCCCAGCATCGTCCCACCCCGCGCTGTGGCATGGCCGCCCTTCCACTTGTTGGCTGCCCCGGTTCTCACAGCGCCTGCCTTTCGCTGCCGGGCCTTGGGCTGTTGAAGGGTATGGGCTTAAAAACTGCCACCCACATCAGGACTCCTGTGTCATCTCGAGTACCTTTGAGGAACACCAGACAGACAAAAAGGCATCCTTTTCCTTTGAAGTGCATTTCTTTTTAAGGAAAACAAACAAACAACCATCATCACAGGAGTATGTCATGAGTTACATCAATGGCTGCAAATTGAAATGTTGGGTTGGTAGTAAAAATAAATAAAAACTATACCTATATCTATATAAACAGTGCTATCTAGAAACATATTTCTTAAGTGAGAGCCCTGGAAGAGGATGTTAAAACCTTACTCTAAGTGTTTTCAAGATGAAAACCATTCTTTCTCCCAAGAAACAGGTGCTGTAACAGAAAACGTTTTCTTCTTAAAGTTCCCTAGAATAAGCCAAACCTTGGGAAGCGGTGAATAAGAGAGGAGCTGCCAAAAGGTGCGTCTCCTCCTGCTGCAGGGCTTTCTGCTGCCCCAGGAGGCAGGGAGGAGGCAACCACGGGTTAGGAAAAGAGCAACGGGGACACAGGGCAGTTGTGGACAAGAAGAGATGTAACGTTATGGCAGGTGACTAGGTGAAAGCGTTCTCAACAGAGAGATGAAGTATTTATTTTCATACAAAATGTTTATCAGCTATCTATATCGCTAGGTAAATGTGTATACACGTAAGGCAGAGAAGGCGGTGCTTTGTCAGAGGAGCAGACGGACCTTTGCGGGTGGGAGCCCGCAGTGGTTGGAAGCCGGTGGGTTTGACGCCAAGAAGTATGCGACCTCCCTACCCTCCCTTCTCCAGGGCTCTGGGGAAGGGCCTGAGAACGCCCTGAGGCCTGGCTCCTGCTAAGCTTGGCAGTCCTTCTGGCCTCTGGCTGTGCCAACAGCCACCGAGAGCAGCCACCACCACCTGTCAGCTGGGGAACCCAGAGCTCACACCGGTGACACTGACCAGAAAATTACCAAAGCCCCCAAACGCAGACTGGGAGGGGTTGACGTGCAGCTCTCAAGGGGAGGTTGTCATCATCGCTGGTTTTAATTTGGACATACAAAGTCTGTTGAGCTCTCATTTTAGGCGTGCCAGCTCACCCACCTCTGGGTGCTGCCGTGCTGTTCTTCCGTTGCTTGTGCTGTATCCACCGTGTACTTTTCATCCGCTTCCTTCTTCAGCTGCCTGCGGGGAGGGGGCATGGGGCGGAGGACTGGTTGCCATGAGTGCCAGCTACATGGGGACGCTGGTGCCCTCCATGCATGAGGGCGATCTGCGCCAGGCTGACAGCATCTGTGGAGTGTTGTCCTCTTATTTTTATTTTTTACTTCATTAAAAAATATGCAAGCTAAAAAGAAAAGCAGGTTTGGTGCCGTTGGGTGTTTGTTTTGGGTTTTTTTTGCTAAGGCTTTTATGTTTCATTTTGGGTTTAGCTAGCTGCTTGCTCCTGTTTTCCTTGGGGCAGGTGCCTGGACTTGGTGACATTGGTTTGCTCCCCCTCCACCCCAGCCCTGTGGTTCTTTACGGCTGGGAGGACCCTGCCGGGCTTGCTTGGATGCTGGCCAAAAATCAGCCTCTGGGTTAAGAATTCTGTGAAGAGGAGTCACTCACCCATCCCCCTCAAGCTGGCCGGGAATCGTGTCCCGGGCTTGGCTGGTACCACCCAGCATCACCACTGCGTGCTTTTTTCCACTTGTATTTGGGCCCCTGATCCCAAAATTGCCCTTTGCAGTGGGGCTTGAGCTACAACTGTCCCCACCAGCCCTTCTGCAGCAAAGGGGTGGCTGGTGCAGCTCTCATCTTTGCCTGCAACCATGGGGCTCGCTTATGGGGTGCTGGGGAGCCGGGGGCTTGGGCACCTCAGGGTGCAATGCATCATGCCCAGGTGGGGTGGGGGGACCTGTGCTGTAGGAAATGCAGCCCTGGCAGAGCAGCCGTGGGAGGCTAAGCTGCACATCACTCCCTCCATCAGAGCTTGGCAAATGCCCCATGGGGTCCTGCATGCTCCCATCTCCTCACAGGCCAGTGGGGTCACTTCCCACCCCTTGCCTGGTCAGCAAGCTCACACCCTCCAGGAGCCAGCAGCACCCACAGTGAGCACATGTGCTCCTGATCCAGGGGGAAGCTCACAAGCTCCAGCTCCAGGAAAGGACCCTTTGCCTTTAGTGAAGGGGGGGATGCGTGAGAGGGTGCCACCCTTTGGGGCTGGCTTGCAGCCACTGCTGTGCAGTCTAGGTCACCACAGGTGCTGAGGCTTCGGTCCAGGGCCAAAGGGCATCATCCCAGAGAGCTGGGCTGAAGAAGAGGCGCGCGCAGGCATCAGGAATCGGCTGTGGTATGGTACAGTGAGAAGGAAGTGGTTGGTAGAGCTGTTGAGCAAAGGTTTTAAGCCAGGAAGGAAGCAATTGCAGCTCTGGGATCAGGCTTTGTCACCTTTTTGGCAATTACTGTGGTGGTGGTGGGGTCAGGGCTCTTCTGGGCAAGCACAAACTGAACACAAAACCATTCTGTAATGCACATTTTCTCTGATTCCATGGCTGGGGCTGCTGGACTGGATTATCAGTCACTTGTCCCTGGTATGGGAGGACCCCACCACTTCCTTTCATCCCAAGTAGGAACAGGACCTCACCTCACAGCACCATCTGCAAGGAGAAGCCCCCATCAGCTGCATGGGCCACTTCCAAGTTTCTTTCGGGAAAGCATTTTGGAGGATACCCAGTCCTGTTGTACCTGGACACTGGTGAGATAAAGTGTAGGTAACAAGACCTTTGGGGAGTGACTGTCATCCTGCTCTCGACAGCACAACAGGACAGATACAGATAGCAACAGAAAGGAGCCAGGAGATCCTTTTGTGCTTGAACATGTCACCATTCAAAGCCAGGAAAATTCAATCTGTTCTCAGTCGCTCTTCAGTGTGAAGTGGCACCAGGCCATTCCTTGTATCATTCACCTGGAATTGCCCCTTTATTTTTTTTTTCCTCTGGGGAAAATACGAGACAAAAGCTTTTTTGGGTTAATTCTGCCAGGAAGTGGTTGCAACCCTGACCTTGATGTAGGAGCCAGCCTGCAGGAATAGGAGCAGCCATTGCTGGACAAGCTGGAAAGCACTTGTCACCAAGAATAACCTTTGGAGTATTATATGGAAAAAAAATGGTTTTAATGACCACTGTCATCTGTATCCGTGTGTGCGTGCCAGGGGCAGCCAGCTTGTTAATAACAGGGCTCTGAGTGCCAGTGCCGCTTAGCGCCCAGCAAACTGGCCCCAACCAGCCTCTTTAGTGGGAGGGCATTAAGGAGCTCCTAGTATTTAAATGAGTCATTTAAAATCATAGCATCACAGAATGGTTTGGGTGAAAAAAAAAAATCTCACCCAGGAAAGCTCAACACAAAAGCTTCAATAGTGCCCGTAGAATCACAGAATCATGGAATCACAGAATGGTTTGGGTTGGAAGGGACCTTAAAGACCATCCAGTTCCAACCCCTCTGCCATGGGCAGGGACACCTTCCACTAGACCAGGTTGCTCAAAGCCTCATCCAGCCTGGCCTTGAAGACATCCAGGGATGGGGCATCCACAGCTTCTCTGGGCAACCTGTGCCAGTGCCTCACCAACCTCTCCGGGAAGAACTTCTTCCTGATGTCCAATCTAAACCTCCCCACTTTCAATTTAAACCCATTGCCCCTTGTCCTGTCACTACAGGCCCTTGTAAAAAGCCCCCCCCAGCTTTCTTGTAGCCCCTTCAGGTACTGGAAGGTGCTATAAGGTCTCCCCGGAGCCTTCTCTTCTCCAGGCTGAACAAGCCCAACTCTCTCAGCCTGTCCCCATAGCAGAGGTGCTCCAGCCCTCGGAGCATCTTCGTGGCCTCCTCTGGACTCGCTCCAACTGGTCAATATCCTTCTGATGTTGAGGGCTCCACCGCTGGACGCAGTACTCCAGGTGGGGAAAGTCCTCATGGCACATCCTTGGCACTAAGGCATACTGTACAGGGCACCTCCATGTCTCTACCAACACCAGGGTCGTCCAATAAGATCTGCAAAATGCTATCAAAAGAGATTCAATTGCCTCCTCTTCTTCAGGAGCATCTTGGGTAGAAACTAGCAGCAAACCCAAGTGTGGTTTTTATTGGGGTTTTTTTTTTTTTGGGCCCTGCTTATTTTTTTTCTTCTTGTTTTATTCACCAAAGCATGGAAAACAACCGATTACTATCCTTGTCCTAAGAGCATTCTGCCTGTGGTAAAGCCCTTCAGCTTCCCCACTTTCTCCTCTTCCAGCTTCCGCGCAGTCATTTCTGCTGGACTGCTGCCAGCTGCTTCATGGCAGGTTATTGCACGCGTCTCAGCTGAAGCCCACCCTGATGACTTGGACTATTTCTTCAGTCTATTGAGCACTCTGGTCCTACCCTTCGTTGGGTTCTCACAGGTTTCTCCCCCTGCCCAGCTGGCTGTCACCAGGAAATTTTAGAGCAAAGCAAGGCTACTGATGAAAATACTGAACAGACCTGGACCCTGGACAGCCACTGGAAAGATTTCCTCAGAAAGCTCACTGACTTTGATATTGAACTCGGTGTATTTTGAGTCTGAATAGGCTGCATTTCCTCAGCTCCCTTACGAGAATGTCTTCTGGGACAGTGCCAGAAGCCTTACCAAAGTCAAGACATATCACATCCAGTGCTGACCCCCCTAGCCATGAGGCTAGTTATCCTGTCAGAGAATGGAATCAAATTAGTTTGATACAATTTGTCCTCAGCAAAACGTCAACAAACCCATTCCAGCCATTTTTTTAAACAAATTTATAAATCTACCTAGGGGATTAGAGAGTAACTGCTCAGGATGTCACTCTTTTAAGGTTTCACTTAGAGACGTTAGGACATCAGGTCTGTAATTCCCTAGGTATTCCTTCATCTCTAGTCAGGTGATGCTGCCACGCCATCCTTAACTCCCCTGGAAGCTCACATGTAGTCTACAGTGCTCCAACACCCACACCACATTTCATATTTTTCCTTTTCTGGCTTCAGGATGTTGAAGAGCTCTTGATCCCCTTTATTGGTCTCTCCTTACACTCCCTTCATTTCCCTTGCAGAAGGATGGTTTCTCACAGGGGCTTTGACCCCAGCTCTTTTATCAGTCCTCAGATGTGTTTTACCCTTTGGGACATCTCTTCACAGATACTGCCCACCAGTTTTCTGAACATGTTGATACTCGATATTTTATTTTTTGGAGTCTAAGTACTTCAGATTAGCACATTTTACAACTTGAGGAGGAATCAGCTTGCAGCAGACATCTGAACACTTGAAACAACCACAACAGCTCGAGAGATGCAGAAATTCACATTGGGTTGCAGGTGAACAGATCCAACTTCAGCCACCTTCATACAGCTTTGCCTCTTACAATCTGCCAGCTCATAGCGGGAACATCCAAGTCACTTCAGAAATAGCTCCACCGCTTCAGCCAAATGCTGCGTCAACTCTTTTCTGACGTGGTGAAGTCAGCAGGGATTACTTCAGCGGTCCCGGCCAAAACCATGACCGAGGGAGCTAGCAGAGGTGCTCTGTGCATGCCAGGCCAGGGCTGTGCTGTATGATGGGACACGGGACATTCAGACTCGGCAGGTTTTAGGACTTGAAGGACAGCACTGAGATGCTACGGAAGAACTCATTTCACCAAAGGCAGAAGCAGTGGGTTAAGGGTCTGCTTTGTACTGAGACTGAATTTGTCTCTTTTAGTAAGGTGAGCCAAATTCATCTGCAGTCCAGACTCCTAGATCTTGCACTGAGGAGCTACTCCGCGCTCCAAACTAGGGCCACCGAGTCGTGAACCGCATGCAGGAGACCTGGGCCCACTACTCCTGCTGGCACCAGGGAGGGGCAAGGCGTGGAAACCTTGCAGGAGCCGTAACCTTCTGCCTCCCCTCATCACCAAACGCACGCCCCTCAGGCTGTGGCACAGCGCAGGGCTAGTGCCGGCGGGGCACAGAGAGCCACCCACCGCCGTGGCCTTGTCTGCCAGGGGACGCTGACCGGCGAAGCGCACAGCGCAGCCACAGCTCCTCTGCCTGGGCCGAGAGCCAGAAGACCCTCAGCCCAGCCCCAGCGTGCCAAAAGAAATCCTGATGTGGAATTTATGCTTTTGGGGGAGGTGGGGATATGGGTTTGTGCCATAAGGTGTAGCACAGAGCTGGTGGTGTTTTCTGAAGGAAAGCTACACACCTCCTGGTGTGCACTGGCAAGGCACCTTTGGAAAACAAAACCAACCATTAAAATCGGGAAGCAGGCCCTCGGATACAGCACGGCAGAAAGCATCGCTGCTTCCCAAAGCAGCCAGCCCCGGGTTTTCTGGCAAACACTCCATACAAAATACGTGCTGCTATACTCCCAGTTCCGGAGGCGATGGGTTATTTTAACCCATTTTGTTCTCAACGTGTTTTCCAAATTAAGGAGCACTGCATCTGCAGGTCCCACTGTCCAATTTAATACCAGCTTCTGGAGGGCTGCCAAGTTATTTTGCCTGAAATGGCTTGTAAGGGCCAGCTGCTGAGAAGCCAGGAGGTCGGCATTCTGCACGCAGGTTTTGTTAGTTATGTCGAAGGTAAGGGGGAGGAAGAAGGAAAAGTCTTCTGGCAATATCCCTGTTGGAAGCAGAGGCAGAAGCAAGCTCTCTGTGGTTGTCTTGCTTACAGAACGACTGCACCGCCAGGGAAGGCCGCTCAGGGTACCTTACATTGACCCCAGAAACAGGAAGCATGGCCAAAGAATTGCTCTTTTTTGGTTTTAATATTCTTTTCCCTTTTTTAATTAAGTCTCGCAGAACTCCAGAGATGACAACTACTGCTTCTCCCTTAGCCCCAGAACTTGTTACCTTGGTAATACAAGGAAATTAGCTCGGTTTGCCAGTTTGTTCTTGACAAATCCACATCGGCTGTCACTCATCCCTGCATTTTCTCCTTTCATCACTGAACTTGCATCTAAAGACAAGAGTCTCAGCAGGCCCCTCTCTGCCCATCTACAAACAATCCAGCCGGTGACCACTACACACGCAGAAAACCTCCCTTTGGGACCGCAACTGCCCCCTCTTTGATGTGCAATAAATGAGTTGGCTCCTTATTAACTGCAAGAGATATACATGTGATCAAGTGAAATGACGTTGACAGTGATGAGATGTGAGGTGCCGTGCCCGTTGTCTATCCCTGGTTTAGGGAGACCGTGCTACAGGATCCCACTTGTCTGTGGGTCCCGCCTTCCGCAGTCCCCTCTGCTCTCCTGCAGAAGCTTCCCAGTCTTTCTAAGCAGCCTGGGCAGATTCAGGCAGTTGTCATCAAACCACAGAGCAGCACACTGGGGCATGTTTTAATTCAGCCTGGGAGCTTACACACAGGGGAGAAACATCGAAAGATCTCAGACCCTGACCGAAGACTGACACACGACTGCGCACAGAAAAGTCCCCTTCCCTCTCCTATGGGACTACGTGGGTAACAGAGTATTACGTGGAAGAGAGAAGTTCAGGAAATCAAGATTCAACAAGAAACCACCACAAGACACGGGAGAAAAAGTTACCTATTTTATTACAAAACCAAAATCAAACAGATGCCTTTCAGCCTAACAAACAACGCCACAGGCAAAAATGTGCTGGGGCAGGGTAAATTCAATCCAAACTCGGGCCGTGGAAAGCGGTGCCTGCCCACGGATGAATCCCACGGCAATGCAGTTCCCTCCAACACACTACGCCCTTGGAGGATCAGCAAAAAAGGAAAGGATTTTGCTTCTGGCAGGAAGAGCAGATGACTAGCACTGTGGAGCCCTGGTTCTCTTCTCTGTCCCAGACGTTTTCAGCTGTCATTCGAAGTAGAGCCGGAAAGGCCCGTGAGGACTTGAAGGATGAGAAGAGACATTACCAGGGTCCGTTTCCAGGCACAACATTGACACTCCCCATGCCCCAGCTTCGGTGGGACGCTACTGATACCAAGGCAGAGCAGAATAATGCTTACCACCACCAGAGAAGGACATGTTTGGCCTGGCAGCCAGGTGGGCTGGCCAGTTCCTTGGCAACAAAAGCAAAAAGGGAAGAGGGGAGCTGAGGGACTGCTCCCTCCTGATGAGTACAGACTCATAGGATGGGTTATATGAACCAGGAACAGTACTGTCTGCATGGTTTTCCAGAACAAGTAACCTAACCTCTATCCAGCCGTTACACAACCATGCTGGCGTGGCCCTGCATGCCAACGTACAAGTGTTGCCGGAAGCTGCTCGGAGGCCCGCGCAAAGTCAAGATGCAGGTACTTGGACTTGTCTTAGGAAAGCAATAGAATGCTTGGACCCCAAATCCATCCATAAAGTCAGCTTTAGCACAGCAACATGAATACCCACCAATACCAAAACGAACATCAACAGCCACCCCTTGGTTTGGCTTCCCAGAAGAACTGACCCTGTTTTAATTGCAAAATACATATGAAGGCATGCCTTTTGGAGGGGATGAGAAAAAGGAGATCTGCAGAAGGATCTGTGTGACAGGCAGGACCGTTGGCTGGCTGGGTTACTGATTATTTCCAGCAGAAAAGATGCAGTGACTTTTAGCAGCTCCACACTCCCCCCGCAATCTTGCCCAGCTCCAGTGGCTCGCTGACAGAACTCCTACAGGCATCCAAGTGGCTGCTTTTGCTGGATGCAACTATACATTAAAACAAACAAACAAACAAAAAACCCCAAACCAAACACCAGCCCAGCAGCCAGAGCTTTTAATTCCTAAAAATAGCATAATTAAAAAAGGAGAGGTGGTTTTTGTTTTTTTTTTTTAATACAGTTGGATTCATTCTTTACTCCTACAATAGGATTAATGAGTGGCAGGGACGTTTCTAACTATACACTAAACCAAATCATTTCAACACACAAAAGATGTGCCCTAGGCATTTAAAAATAAAAGATGCAATCAAGTAGATGGGAACTTGCAGGCCAAAAAAGCACATACATTGTATGTGAGAAACCATGACAATCCAGCAGCAGGATCTGCTCTTGCTGAAGAGACAACAACTTTACATTAGGGTGGTCTGATGTATACTTCAGAGATTACCAGAGGTGTTCTCAGCCACCCCAAATGCTTTAATTAGCTCCAAACTACTTCCCAGAGGAAGAGTTATTACTACTCTTGAACAGTTATTTATAGATAGATTTTTTTTTTTTTTAACTTTCTATTTTGTGAACAAGGCACTGACTTACTGCATCAGGACACTCCTGCTGTGATGTGTTTATCTCATGATAGCACCATGATGACGTGACACAGAATGAAAATGCTTCATCCTAACATCTTTTACCAAAGCAACAGAGCCTCAAGGGGTGAGCCTGGTCTCTACAGTAATGCAAACTTCTGGTAGTTGAAAGAGCTTCTGTTGCCTCCAAGAACACCAGGCTCCTCAACCCAAGCCCTTACTGTTATCATAATATCACACTGGAGTGTGATTACAATAGCAGCGTATCGGGTGAGGTGGACACTCTAAGCTAGGCAGGCACACCACAGTGCAGGAGAGGAGCTTCGAATTCACAGCCATCAGAGCCAAGAACAGTCACTGCAGACAGATCTTCACCAGTGAGCATGGCCCAAGCTGTAGTGTTGATACAGAAGTAGATGTACTGGGTTTGCATGGCAAAGTTTTGGTAGCAGGAGGCGTACAAAGGTGACTTTTCTGAGAGGCTGCTGGAAGCCTTCCCCATGTCTGACAAGAGCCAATGCCAACCAGCTCCAAGATGGACTCGCTGCTGGCCGAGGCTGAGCCCATCAGTGACGGGGATAATGTCTCTGGGATAACATATTTAAGAAGGGGGATGGGGGAATCCTGTGCAATAGCAGCCAAAGAGAAGAGTGAGAATATGGAAACAACCCTGCAGACACCCAGGTCAGTGGAGAAGGAGGGGCAGGAGGTGCTCCAGGCGCCGGAGCAGAGGTTCCCCTGCAGCCATGGAGGGTCACGGGGGAGCAGAGACACCCCTGCAGCCCGGGGAGGACCCCATGACAGAGCAGGAGGATGCCCGAAGGAGGCTGTGACCCCATAGGCAGCCAGTGCTGAAGCAGGC
>NW_010231419.1:0-5081 GCF_000690775.1 Eurypyga helias | reverse complement strand
GGGGAGCAGAGATGATCCTGGGAAGAAGGGAGGGGTGCAAGGAAGGTGTTCTAAGATTTACTTTTTATTTCTCAATATTCTACTCTGATCGATTGGTAATAAATTAATTTTCCCCACGTCAAGCTTGTTTTGCCCATGACCATAACTGGTGAGTGATCCCTCCCTGTCCTTGTCTCAACCCAGGCGCTTTTCCTTACACTGTCTCCCCACTGCCCGGCTGAGGAGGGCGGTGACAGAGCAGCTTTGGTGCACACTCGGCCTCCAGCCAGGGCCAATCCACCACAGTAAACCAGACTCTTGGGGACCAGCAACATGATTGTGCCTTTCTGCACTGACAAATGTTCTTTGCTCTTCAGCAAAGCAACAGGCAGGCTAATGCTGCTTTTAGCAGGCTTCTCAGTATTTTTTATTGTGTACAACATATAGATGAACACTTTGCCAGAGAGGAAGATGCAAGACTTCGCTCTGTTGACTCTTCTAGGCCTACAGCTCCCATATCCTTCCCACAGCGTTAGATTCCCGAGGAATGGCACATCTTTGCTAAGCATGTCTTTTGAGCCTGGATAGGAATGCATTTGCAATTCATTTCTGCCCAGCTTCCAACAGGTGCAGAAACTACTTTTATATGTCCTGAATACAACCCTTCTCTATCCCTACTTTAAGCAGCTTTGCAGTAGGTGAGATTTGTGCTCTCTCAAAAACCCAGTTGCCAATGAGTTGCACAGGGCTTTACAGTAAGAGATGGGATTCGGCTGCTTCCAAGAAGCATTTGGTACCCAGGGCGCTGTATGTACATCTGCAAGCACAAGTCATGCTGATGTTCTTTGTGCATAGGGGTGTTAAGTTTTAAAACTGAATGATGGTTTGGTGGCAGAAATGAATGCATTACTCTATTCCTTTAAATGTAAGGTGTCCCTCTAACCCTAACAGCCTTCAAAAGCAAAGGGAGGAACAGAACAGTGACTCCAACCCCTGTACAAGACAACTGTACAATTTACATACATATTTATATACAGTATATAAAATACTCTGAGTCCCATTGAACTCAGTTTTACGTCATCAGTAGCCGTTCAAATTGTAAAAAGTCATGATCCTGCTTCCCCCCACTCTCCAAAGTATTAGATAATGGCATTGAAAAGCAATTAAAAACAAATCCAAACCCAAACCAATTATTAAAAAGTGCAAACGTTCTGGGTGCCCCTTCTGCTACGCTGGATGTTGCTGGTGCTGCATGCTTGCTCACAGGCAGCAAGGTGTCTGTCCGTCCGTCGCTGGATCTTTCTGTCCTCTGGGTCGGCTCCTGCCTTCCCTTCCTGTCTTCTGCTGCTACACCAGGCGACCTACTGAAAGGGTGGGGTGGGCAAGGAGGGGAAAAAGACAAAAACAAAAGCAGGGAAGGTGAGGGAAAAAGGGAAATCAGAACGGAGATGGCACCTGACTCACAAAGATAGAGTACAGCCTCTGCTGCAGCCACGGCCCCGGAAGGCTGAGATCCCAGAGTAAGCTGTGAGGCTGAAAACAACCAGGGGCTAATGAGACAGCCTTGCTGAAAAAAGCGTTGAATGAGTCACACCGAGCCCTAGGGACTGAAGTATTTTTAAACATAAACCACCGCTTTCCTCTCCCTCCCCCTCCTTGAAAATGGGCACGCGATCTGGGGAAACAACTGGTCCGACATCTCTCCCTCTGCTCTTCCGCCTGCCACGGCTGATGCCGAAAGTCTGCTGCTGCCAGGCTGCCTTGCCACCATCTCCCCCATGCACCGTGGCCAGCTGCCTCCTCCCCTAGCAGGCCTCGTAGGAGGCAAGCATGTGGGGCAAGGGCAAGCCCCCTCTGCCCATCTCTGCAACAGCACAACGCAGCAGTCTCCCTGCCCAGCGGCTCTTCATAGAATCATAGAATCACTGGGTTGGAAAAGACCTTAGAGATCATCCAGTCCAACCGTATCTGTCCGCCATTAAACCATATCTCTCAGCACCTCATCCACCCGTCTCTTAAACACATCCAGGGATGGTGACTCCACCACCTCCCTGGGTAGCCTGTTCCAGTGTGTGATAACCCTTTTGGTGAAGAACTTCTTCCTTACGTCCAATCTAAATCTCCCCTGGCGCAGCTTGAGACCATTCCCCCTCGTCCGATCATCTGTCATTAGGGAGAAGAGACCAACACCCACTTCTCCCCAACCTCCTTTCAGGGAGTTGTAGGCAGTGATCAGGTCTCCTCTCCGCCTCCTCTTCTCAAGGCTAAACAAGCCCAGTTCCCTCAGTCGCTCCTCATAAGACATATTCTCCAGCCCCTTCACCAGTTTTGTGGCCCTTCTCTGGACACGCTCCCGGACCTCAATGTCTTTCTTGTAGTGAGGGGCCCAAAACTGAACACAGTACTCGAGGGGCGGCCTCACCAGTGCCGAGTACAGGGGGAGAATCACATCCCTGGACCTGCTGGCCACGCTGTTTTTGAGATCACTCTGATGCCTACCAAGCTACTGAATCTGCGCCAGGGATACAGCATACTTGGAGCTGGGGGTCCCAGGACCCTGCTCAGCTATTGATGTCCCATTAGATGGTGCAAGGGCGCTGCTTGGCATTTCAGACACTTGCGCACATCCTCATGCTCCTTTCTGTTTGTTAAGCCCCTCATCAAAGGTTCTTAAAGGTTCAAAGCTCTTGCAGGAGCAGAGCAAAAGCCCTGTGGATTAATTACAGGTGAAAACATGTTGAAGAGAAGGCAGAAGTACAGATTTCATTTTCGGAAAGGAGAAGGGTTACCAGATGGGCCTCAACGGGACCAGTGCTAATCAACATGCCCTGCCACAAGGGGTGAATATTATCAAATGTAAAATTATTCCAGATAGTCATATTTGAAATTGTCTGTACAGCTCTGCAAAAGGCACTCACAGTGCTCACGGACCAGCTCATAAAAACAGGGGATGGACTTCAATGTCTATACGTGCAACGCAGTGCGTGAGTGGGGAACGGCAATCACCTGTCCAACACAGAGCACTCTGAGTGACCAGGAATGAGGTTGAAGCCACAGCAAACCATTATTTGAATGCAGCAGACAAAACCCAAATACATGCTCAGAACTGAGGACATACCAGGAAACATCTCTACACCAGTGTATAAGGCTTAGCTGATCTTTAGCATCAGTTCTGTGTTCAGCCAAGCCATCAGGACTAAGTAAGGTACCCAGAAAGGTAAGGAGGATAGCAAGAGGTACAGGAAGGCTTGTCGTTAAGCAAATACATAGCCTAGGTCTTTTCAACAGAGAGGAGTCTAACCAGACATAGGTTGGAGGGCTATAGAACAACAAGTGGCAGGAGAAGGACAGGCAGGGGAGAACTGCTCACTGTTTCTCACAGTCCAAAGTGAGAAGCACCCAATGAAACCATAAGGCAGCAGGTCTAAAAGCAAAACAAATCAGAGCTGTTCTTTGTGTGTGATGTAAGGGTGCGATTCACTGCCACAAAATACAGAGGGAAACAGACCCTCACTGGGACAGAGCCTTCATGTGAGCTTGTCCATGGAGTATGTAATGTAAACACAACAAATCACCTAAATCATTGCTTGCTGGAAGCAGGGAGAATAGGGTAGGAGAGTGTTCATCCCCTAGCTGCTATATCCTATTGTAATTCCTTAGCTATATACTGCCTGCCCCAGCTAAAAACACGGTGCTGGACTTTGAGATGATGCAGAGGAGCTTCATGTAATTATATTCACACCTCATATGAACAACTCTGGTTTCCAGCTGTTTCTGTATTGTTATTTGTGAACATAGGAGAGAAGGGCAGGATGAATTTTGAGATATATGGTTATCACAGGAAAAAAGGAAACATTTTGACAAGATACTCACTGAAAGGGTTAAGGCCTTGTCTTTTTCCACTGGGGAAACTGCTCAGGCTACCTGTAAAATCCAAGAACCACGTTAAAGGCAATAAATGCCTGACAGGACAAAGGAGCTTCCCCACTGTTTGCTGCCAGAGGGCAGGTTTGTGCACAAAGCAAGTGTGCCAGCGCTCCTTAAAATTCACATGCAGGAGTCAGACTAATGTGCTTGAGATGAGAGATGTTAAATACCCGGGGTGTTGTAGTAGCTGAACATCATGAAATCCAGAGCTTTGGTGCGGACAAGGAGCAACAATTGTTGCTCCTTGTTTAAACAACAATTGTTGCTCCAAGTTTAAACTAAACTGTGGGAGAATAAAGGAAGGATGCAAAGTAGTGCCAAAATAATGTCATGTTGAAAGGAGGCAGCCAGAAAGGTGTGAAGGCTTCGGCAACACAGACAGTCCAAGTTTACTAAATCTTTACCTTGGACCAAACAAAGAGGTGCCTAAAACCAAAGACCTGACCTCATAGGCGGCAGAAGGGCAGGGTCAGACTGCAGAGCTGTGGCGGCGTTAGGAGATACAGGCACACGCACCCTACACCAGATGGAGCTCGTGACAAGGGCTCTCACCTCAACAGCAAACCTCTTCCCACCGTGTGCTGGCTTCAGACAGCTCAGGGATTACAGGCGCTCTCGAAAGCACGTCACATTCCCTGCTAGCTCCTTGGTCTGATTTCACATGAGGGATTAGCTGGAAAGGGGCAGTCCTGCTCCCAGCCAGAAGCAAAAAGCTTGTTGCCACCCTATACTCCAGCCTAAGACTCGTCTTTGGTTCGTGCGTGCACCAGCCTAGCTTGCGCAGCTTGCTTACAACATGAAGCGCTTCGCGCGCTCGCAGCTCAAGCGCACTTCGCGTTGCACAAGAGCAAGGTGAGCAGAAGCTTCGGCAGCAGGGGTGAGCCTGGGGAAGCCGGGCTACAGGACAGACGTGGAACCACCGGGAAGGAAAAGATCGAGGGAAAGAAAGGTGGCGGTGGCTGAGTTTGAAATGGGTAGCAAAGCACAACCTTTAGAGATCACTAGCAAGAGAATGTGTGTAAACGTGTGATTTCAGGGCCCCCGACCGCCAGCCTGGTATGGGCCATCTGCCCTGGCGAGATCAGAGGGACTGTTGTTCACTCCGTTGCCAAGGGGCAGCTTCCTCCAGAGCTAATTGGGCCTCTCCCGGGGGCCTGGCAATAAAAACGCAGCGC
>NW_010231418.1:0-1725 GCF_000690775.1 Eurypyga helias | reverse complement strand
CCCAGCAGCCAGGCGCTGCCCCTCCAACGGGAAGCCACCCGAGAGCGGGCCTAGGGCGGGCGCACGCCATAACATCCACCTTTCCCCACAGCCTCCTTCCCCGGCTCGCTCGCCTTTCCTTGCGTACCGACCCGAGATCAAACTCTTCCTCCTCCCAACCATCTCTGCCACAAAGACACCTCCAGAGCAGCTCCTGCCCGGCTGGTGAACCGAGCCAACCCTTGACGATGGTCACTGTGCAAGTAGCAGCGTGCCATCGTCAGGCGGAGGAACGCTCTGCTAAATTGACTTTGATCAAACCCATGGCAGATAAGTACTGCGGCGTAGACAGCGCTCACCCTCTCTGGAACCGGAGCTTAGGGTTTAAAGGTTCCTGCCCCAGCAGTTATATAGTAACTCAGCCCACCAGCGGCAGGTGGTGAAACGTATGCGCCCCGGTGCAACTTCTTTTTCATTTGCTGTGAACTCGGGCAGGATGACAGAGCTTTCAGCTGCACTTTAAAACCACGATAAGGAAGGCCCAGTTTTCGAGCTTCGGTTTACCGATTAACCAAGTTCTCAAGGGTTCACAGAGTTAAACCGAAGTTCTATGGTCACTGTGGATCTACTACGATGCTGTTACCTGTCTGCGTGTATCCAGCTGTTGATACCGAATCCGCTGTGAACTCGGGCAGGATGACAGAGCTTTCAGCTGCACTTTAAAACCACGATAAGGAAGGCCCAGTTTTCGAGCTTCGGTTTACCGATTAACCAAGTTCTCAAGGGTTCACAGAGTTAAACCGAAGTTCTATGGTCACTGTGGATCTACTACGATGCTGTTACCTGTCTGCGTGTATCCAGCTGTTGATACCAAATCTGAATGCATACGAGTTTTAAATTCTACCCAATAAAGACCAGTAATGCCAATGTTACTCCACAGTCCTATGCTAACCCCTGACATAAGCAAGGCCACACAACCTACTGTGATTTTGATACTAAAGTTCCGTTTGTATTCTGCTATAAAACTGTTGCCACACCAGTTCAGAAATGCTGGAAAGGTGTGGCAAAACCAGCAGCTGTTAATTAATTGTACAGGTCTTGACTATTTTTAAGAGTGGCTTCCAGACAGGATCTGGGCCGTTGTTTCCCCAGGAGCCCAAAACAGATGCAAACAAATTAATTTTTAGCCTAACTCACGGCGTGGCTTGTGAAGTTGGGCAGCGTGCGTTCGGTAAAACATCTTTTCACCTCAGACTCCAGCATTTCCCTTTTGCCTACTGAAGTCTCAGGTTTCGTCGTAAATTACTTATATAACTAACCCTGCATCCTGGAAACCTGAAGTATTTAACTTTTTGTTCTTAAATTCCGTGGTATGAGTAGTGACTTTGCCTCGTGCAGTTTTCCGATGCCCGCTAACGTTAACTCGTAAGCTTACCGTGATTCACAGCAGATCCTATTCGAGCTCAGGAGGCGGGAAGCAGTCGGCTGTGGGGCAGCGCAGCACCCAACTAGCGCCAGCAGCACGGGTCGGCACCTCGCCCTGCTGAGGTTCAGCCAGGCCCTGGCACGGTTAATTAGGCCAAGCCTAATCATGGCTAAGCCAGACCCCGGTACGGCTAAGGCCAGCCCAGGCAATGTCCACCCTGGCACAGTTAAGCCAGGCCATATGACGCTTAAGCCAGGCCCCGGCGAGGTTCCGCCGGACCCTGTGGCACAGGCCCTGTCGGGGCTGAGGCGAGCCCCGAG
>NW_010231417.1:0-5938 GCF_000690775.1 Eurypyga helias | reverse complement strand
CGCTGCTCTGGGCCCCATCTGAAATCATTCTTCTTACGAGTCACTTCATAGACAGGGCTTACAATTTGGCTGTAATTTGGAATACGCATCCGCCAGAAACCCACAACGCCTAGGAAAGCTTGTGTTTCCTTTTTTCTCCTTGGTGGGGACATATCTGGTTTTTTGTAGATCACAACCATTTGGATCTGGTGACATCCATCTTGCCATTTTATTCCTAGGGACTGGATCTCCAGTGTAGGTGCCTTGACCTTACTTTTTTTTTATGGCAAAACTAACTTTCAGAAGGATTTAGATGATCTTCTTCCTTCTCTGAAAAACAATTTCTGCTCTGTTGCCCCATATGATGATGTCATCAATGTATTGCAGATATTCCAGAGCTTCACCCTATTCCAGTGCAACCTCAGTCAGTCCATGGCAAATGGTAGGGCTGTGTTTCCACCCCTGGTGCACTCAGTTCCAGGTCTACTGGATGCCGCTCCAAGTGAAAGCAAACTGTGGCCTGCACGCTGCCACCAAAGAGATCAAGAAGAACACATTAGGGATGTCATTTGTGGTGTGCCACTTGACTGCCTGTGACTCCAGTTCATATTGAAGTTCTAGCATGTCCAGCATGGCAGCACTCAGTGGCGATGTGACTTCATTTAGGCCATAATAGTCCACTGTTAGTCTCCACTCTCCATTAGACTTTCACACTGGCCAGATGGGGCTCTTAAAGGGTGAATGAGTCTTGCTGATCACTCCTTTCTCTCCAGTTGACAAATTGGCAGATGGATGGGAACCAAGGAATCTCGGTTGGTGCAATATTGTTGCTGGTGCACTGTTGATGTAGTGATTGGCACCTGTTGGTCTACAACCTTTAGCAATCCCACAACAGAAGGGTCCTCTGAGAGACCAGGCAAGGCAGACAGTTCTCAGTTTCTTCAGTCCCTAAAGCAGCTATACCAAAAGCCTATACCCTTTCAGGTTCTTAAAGTACCCTCTCTTGAGATAGTCCATGCCAAGGATGCATGGAGCCTCTGGGCCAGGCATAATGGGGTGCTTTTGCCACTCCTTCCCAGTCAGGCTTATTTCAGCCTCCAACACAGTCAGTTGTTGAGAGCCCCCAGTCACAAAAGAAATTCTAATGCTTTGTACTCTTTCGTAGCTTGATTGCATGAGGATACAGTGTGCAACTGTGTCCACTAGAGCTTTATACTCCTGTTGTTCTGATGTGCCAGGCCATCAAATCCACACAGTCCATTTAACGTGGTTGTCCCTTTCCTCCACCTGGCTGGAAGCAGGGCCCTTCTAGTACTGATATGATCCACTCATGTCTTGGAAGAATGGACTATTGCTCCTTTTCAGGTCAGGTCTTCCATCCTGTGTGGATACTGGAGCAACAATTTTTTCTGGAAGAATCCCTACTTGTGAACTTTTTCAGTTCAAATACTCATTCCTCTAGTTGTGAGGTAGGTTTTCCATCTCACCTCCTCATGTCCTCTCCATGGTCACGTAGGTAAAACCACAGGGTGCGCCGTGATGGATACCTTCTGTATTCCCTTCTTTGAGCAGAGGAACGTTTACTCCTAATAGTCAAGATGCTGGCTTGTGCAGATGGGGAGTGGAAAATCTCCTCTTTGATTTGCTTAAACTCCTGGGACAGTTTCTTGGGTATTATGTCTGGCAGTTTCTCTGCAGTTGAGACACAGGCCTGTACGTGGGAAGAGAGACTTTTCTCATATTCCTGGAGTTGGCGAACCACCTCATCGACTGATGGTGCCTCATACTCTTTCCAAGTCATCATTGCAAGCATGCTGTCATATGAGGATGGTGCACTCCATATTAATTTCCACCACACAGGTCATGTGCATTGAACTTCATCTGGATTTGTGTGTAACTGTGCATTGATTGTGTCCTAATAAACTAGCACAAAATCTCTAGCACAGCTAGTTCCCTCAGGTACTGGATACCTTCCTCTGTGGTGGTTCATTTGCCTGGGTGATGTTCCACACTTTCCTTAAAGGGATACCTTTCCTTCACACTTGTCAAATCTCGTCTCCAGAGGCTTACATTTTTTGTCCTTCTTCCAACCGCTTTGTCAATGCTCCCTTCTCTAGCAAGTGATCCCAACTGCTTGGCTTCTCTGCCCTCTGATTCCATGCTACTGGCCTTGTTATCCCAGTATCGGAGCAGCCAGGTCATAATATGCTCACCTGCACAATGGCTTAAGTCTCTCCAGATATCCCGTAGCTCCCTCAGGGGTAAAGATTGAGTGGTTATTTGTTATTCTTCTTCCTCCTCTGTCTCGGATTCTTGGGATGACCTTGCTCCCTTCTTCTTTGTCTCTGTCTCTTGTGATGGTCCTGCTGCCTCTTCCTCCTTTACTAGACGGGCTGATTATGGTGTCCATTTCTTTTTCTGTACTGGGGCAGCTGACACTGGTGCCGGTTGACACTGACACTGGCACACAAGGGTTTGTATGGCTGCAGTGCCTGGCCCAGCGGTTGGATCTGCCGCAGGGGGGTGGAGTAGCTGCATTTCCCATCACAGGGGTTCAGATTATACAGTGCTTGCATTCGCACGGAGCACCGGTAGCATTTCCAAATAGTTCTTTAACTTTAGACCAGATCACGAGAACATTCAGAAGCATGCTGATCCCTTGCCATAGGGATAACATAAGGCAGTAGATCCCATGGTTCTATTAACAACTTATAGAGCAAAGAACTCAACATCCTGATCAGCCACCACCACATCACTATAACAAATACTTATCACACAATTCTGTTTTATCACACAGTAAATCAGATCAGCCCTTCAAGCTCCACATTGGGTGCAAAAAAGGACTGCAGTGGTTTAACCTCAGCTAGCAATAAAGTACCACACAGATGCTTGCTCCACTACCCCCCCCCCCCCGGGGGGGGGAGCAAGAAAAGATAAGGAAGCTCATGGATTGAGATAAGAACTATTTAATAATTGAATATAGATATTATAGTGATGCTAATAATATTAAGAATATTACTAATAACAAGTGATGACATTAAAACAAATTATACAATTGCTCACTATCCACCAAACAATACACAGCCAGGTCCCTAGTAGCGAGTCAGAAGCCCAAGAGCGATTGCAGAAGAGTCAGAGCAAGTCCCATGAGTGACAGCATGACTGGGAAAGCCAACTGACACACCGACTCACTAACAAACAAGCAAGGTAGCAATCTAACAAACAAGCAAGTTAACAAGCAAGCGAATTGTCGTGGTTTAACTCCCCTTTATCTTGTCTCTCACTCCCCTTCCTATCAGCCATAGGCTCTTGCTCCTCCTCTGTTGGCTTTTGTTCTTGCTCTCTTTGCTCATGTCTCTTGTTCCCCTTGCTCTCCATTCTTAGTAATGCTAACCATATTATCAGAGGTCAGAAGCAGGAGGTACCAGTCAAAAGGCTCTTTCTCCCTTTGCGGACAGTTCTTGCTCCCCTCGCTCTCACTCCCCTGTCTTTTGCTCCTTACACTTTCCTTGCTCTCAGCTCTTGCTTTTCTCATACCCCTTTGGGCTCTCACTCATCTTGCCTTTGCTCCCACCTTCTTCACAGCCTGTTGTGTGTTAATCCCAGTAGGCAGCTAAGTCCCACACAGCTGCTCACTTACTCCTCCTCCAGTGGGATGGGGGAGAGAAAGTGAGAAAACTTGTAGGTTGAGAAAAGGACAGTTTAATAAGTGAAGCAAACCCGCATGCACAAAAAAAGCAAAATAAGGAATTCATTTACTACTTCCCATCAGCAGGCAGATACTTAGCTGTTTCCAGGAAAGGGCTTCATCACATGTAATGGTTACTTGGTGTCATGGTTTAACTCCAGCCAGCAAAATACCACAAAGCCACTCTGACACCACCCCTCCCCCCTCCAGCAGAGGGGGAGAATTGGATGAAACAAGACAAGGAAGCTCGTAAAATTGAGATAAGAATTATTTACTAATTGAATCTTAATGAATATATACAAAAACTAATAATAAGAAGAATTAAAATAATAGAAAATAAAACATATGATACAATATGATACAGTTGCTCACCACCTGCCAACCAATGCACAACCAGGTCCCGAGAAGTAAGAGTCAGCGACAGAGAGAACAAGAGCTGGAGCCCTAGAGCGATCGCAGCAGTCTCCAAATGAGCCCTATCAGCGACAGCACGACTGAGAAAACTACCAGACCCACCAACTCACTCATGCAAGAGACAGCAAAGGAGTTAGTAAAGCAGATAACAAAGGAGTTGGCGAAGAAGTTAAGGAGCTAACAGAGGAGTTAAAGAGCCAGCAAAAGAGTATAAGGAGTGTTAGAGAGTGTGAAGAGTGAAAAAGAATGTGATGGTCCCTGAGCGCACTTCCTGCTTATGTACCAAGCATAATATACTATGGAAGGAAATACTCCTTCGGTTAGTTTGGGCTAACTGTCTGAACTGTGTGTCCCCCCACACTGCTTGTAGTGAGAGAGTTGGGAACAACACAGCTGCAGTATCAGAAGCTGAGAGACACCTTGAATTTGGTGCAAGCACTCCCCAGCACCAGCTAAAAAGACACCTTATCAGTACTTTTCTCAGGGTAAATCCAGAAACCTAGCTTCATACCAGCCACCGTGAAGAAAGTTAACTCTTCTCTGACTAAAATGTCCTCATGTCCTCAAGCATCATGTCTATACGTTCCTTGAACACCACCAGGGATGGTGGGTGACTCCACCACTTCCCTGGGCAGCCTGTTCGAATGACTGACCACTCTTTCAGTAAAGAAGTTTTTCCTAATATCTAATCTAAACCTTCCCTGACATAACTTGAGGCCATTTCCCCTTGTCCTATCACTAGTTACCCGGGAGAACAGACCAGCGACCGCCTCCCTACAACCTCCTTTCAGGTAGCTGTAGAGAGTGATCAGGTCTCCCCTCAGCCTCCTTTTCTTCAGGCTAAACAACCCCAGCTCCCTCAGCTGCCCTTATCTGCACACACTCCAGCATCAGTCATTGCGATCAGCCTCCAGAGCTGGGCCGTCCCCGTGGCAGTTCGGCAGAGCGACAAAAACGGTGTACAGGGTTTTTGGAGGTTTTTTTTCCGAAGCCAGGATACACGTGGTGAGCGGACCAACCCCCCTCAATGAGCCGGCATCTCTTGTGAGAGAGGAGGGTGAAGCGTGGGTGGAGTCGCAGCCTCAGTGGGCTATTTAAAGGCCCTCTGGAGGGATCTTCAATCCCTGCACACCCATCAAGGTCAAATAAAGCGGGTGTGGTGAGTCACTGGGGAGTGCTGTGGAAGTTTGAGCGGTTAGTCACATGACCAGGAACAGCTATGGTTGCAACCCGACTAAAAGCTGTTGGCAAAAGAAATGTGGCGACCCAGTCAGAGTTCCCACGCAAACATGTAGGTCTCCAGGCGTCTGGCTGCAGGGAGTGTCAGAGCCTTTCACTTGGAATGGAGGACTGCAGGGACAACACGTGTTGGCTGCGAGCAGGTAAATGAACTGCTCAGCCTGGTGGCTGAGCTGAAAGAGGAGGTTGAAAGTCTGAGGACTATACGGGAGTGTGAGAGGGAGATAGACTGGTGGACTCAGACCCTCCCACCCCTGAGGCAAAGGGGAACACGTTCCACAGGAAGCACAGGATCCCCTATCCTCTGGCCACCAGGTAAGAGGAGGGGACCTAAGAGATGGAGGGGGAGGGTGGAATGGAAACAGGTTCCTCTTCAGGGAGGCAGGTGAATCTCCTTCCAGCCTCCCTTCCCTCCCCAGTTACCACTGCATACCGCTGTATGGGGCTTTGGAAATGGAGGGCCAGGTGAATGAGGATGGAAAGGAAGGTCTATTCAGGAAGACATCCAGGGTGAGTCAGACCCCCCCACATCTTAGGACTAAATCAAGAAAAAGAGGAGAGTAATTGTGGTAGGTGATTGTCTTCTGAGGGTTACTGAGGGCCCCATATGTCGACTGG
>NW_010231416.1:81216-86724 GCF_000690775.1 Eurypyga helias | reverse complement strand
TCCTTCCTTCTTCTTCCCTCAGCTTGATATGCTGAGTATGACATCATATGCTATGGAATATATTCCTTTGGTCAGCTGGGTTCAGCTGTCTCTTCCTAAATTCTTGCTGGTGGGTTGGTGTGAGGAGCAGAAAAGGCCTTGACTCTATCTAAGGACTACTTGACAATAATGAAAACATCTCTGAATTATCAACATCGTTTTCAGCACAAATCCAAAATGTAGCCCCATACTAGATTCTACAGATTACTTCTAAGATCCTGCTCTTCAATCCTGATCTCTTAATCTCTTTCCTTTAATCCTTTTTGTAATTGCTGACTGGTTTGCATGATATTATGATTGCCTACTCCTTTTCTTAGCCTTCAGTTGAATAACATTCTTGCATTCTTGATTATATTGCAGATTTATTTTTCCAGACTAGGGGAAAAAATATTTCCTTTTTTGTTCTATTGTAAATAGGTCTACCTGGTTTTTACTCGGCCTTATGTGCTGAGTGCAAATGTCCCTGTCTTAAGCTACATTTCCATGAAAGGATATTGTCTGGACACATAGAAATCTGGAAATCTCTTCCTGAGAAATGACATGAAGCCTAGATTTTGTATGAAGATCTATCTATATCTGTATGGAGATGGAGAATGTTTATCTCCTGCCAACCAAGACAAGATAAGGCTGAGAGCATTCACTCCTTCTGCAGCTTAATGCACCAATGTATCTCTAGTTCTGTTAATCCCAAATGATGAAAAGTCCTGAGTCAGACATGAAAAATAATGACACTTCTAAGAATTTATGACTATTAAGTGTTTATAAAAGCTGCAATTATGTCCTTGGTCTTTGGAAGGTGGAGGGGTGGGGAGAGTAAGGGAGAAATGTAAAGAGAATGCTTATTACTGGGAATTATTTAACAAAGCAAATAGCTTTACAACCTTTTTACTGGAGAAGTTAGTAGGCAGATTTGAACGTTACTACCCCTCTTTTGACAAATGTCTTCATATTTCTCTTAATTCCTTACTTGTCTTTATGATGACTTTGAGTAAGCACTTTGAAAATATCTGAAGAGTAAAAGGAAGACACTAGACAAATTTAATCCTAAAAAATTTATATTCCCTTGGTTAACTGGTTAGGTCACATAGTGCTTGCTCACTGCCTGGATTGTATAATAGGAAGATATTAGTCTGAAATTTACTCATTTTACAATCAAATCACTTGCTAATAACTTTAGATGAATGCATAAAACTTGTGCTAAAAACATGTCTGAGTCACAGTCATCTGTGGACAGATGGTCACTTCCAGTCTGGGTCCACATGGCAAAAAGGCGAGTTCCTGACTTTGTTTCTAGTCTTTCAATGCATGGTGCTATTTTAAAATGCTCTCTGAGCAATAAACTGCAGTAAAAAGACATGCTGAACGAGGGGAGATAACAGGTGTCATGTCAGTTATAAGGGGAGACAGTTTTGCGCAGTCTCAGAATCACAAATGGTTGAGGTAGGCAGGAACCTCTGGGGATCATCTTGTCCAAGCTCCTTCTCAAACAGGACCACCTACAGACAGGTTGCCCAGGGCAGGGTTTAGACTTTTTTTAATATCGCCAAGGATGCAGACTCCACAATGACCCCAGGCAGCCTGTGCCAGTGCTCAGTCACCCTCACAATGAAAAAGTGTTTCCTGATGTTCAGGGGGAACCTCCTGAATTTCAGTTTGTGCCCATTGCCTCTGGTCCTGTCACTGGGCACCACTCAAAAGAGCCTGGCTCTGTCCTCTTCGCACCCTCCCTTCAGGTATTGATAAGACTCCCGTGAACCCTCTCTTCTCCAGGCTGAACAGTCCCTGCTCCATCAGCCTTTCCTCATAGGAGAGGTGCTCCCATCCCTTCATTATTCTTTTGGCTCTTTCCTGAACTCTCTCCTGTATGTCTATGTCTCTCTTGTAGTGAGGACCCCAGTACTGGACACAGAACTCCAGCTGTGACCCCATCAGTGCTGAGTAGATAGGAAAGATCACCTCTCTTGACCTGCTGCCAGTGCTTTGTCTAATGCAGCAGAGGATACTATTTGCCACCTTTGCAGCAAAGGCTCATCGATAGCTCAACTTTGTGTCCAACAGGACTTCCAGGTCCATTTCTGCCCAGCTACTTTCCAGTTTGGTGGACCCCAGCATGTACTGGTGTCTGGGGTTGTTATTCCCCAGGTACAGGACTGTGCGCTGCTTCTTGTTGAGCTCACAATGGCTGGACTGTTTCTCCAGCCTGTCAAAGTCCCTCTAGATGTCAACATACACTCTGCTGTATCATCTACTCCTCCCAGTTCAGTGGTGTGTGCACTCTTGTTGAGGGTGCACTCTCTCCTGTCATCCAGATCATTAATGAAGATGTTAAACAGAACTATGTCAATCTGTAAATAGTTAATGTTTTAATGCTGTGTTATGTTATGTTTAAAAACCAACTCCAATACCAGAATATGCATTTCTTATGTTGTAATACTATTAATGATCTCTAAATGGATAGAGGTTCATGCTAAAAGCTTTTTAACCATGACTGTATATAAAATACAGTTGAAAAAAAGGAGTCCCTGGTCTTTCACCAGTTTATCTGATTTGTAGACGTATAATTTAAATCTTTCTTAAACAAACTTCCAAAAACTTAAAGTGCAATAATTTTGAAATGCAATTATAAACACAAAATGACCAGAGGAATGTTTAAAATTTTGATTATTTGGATCCATTATCTAGGTGAGATATTTAATAGGCGTGCATCAGGAAAAGGTGAATTCTGTATGATGTAGATATTGCTCTGAAAAACAACCATGTGAATATGCTCCTTCTTAATCCCTATCTTTATTTTATTGGAGTATATCTTGCATACTTGGAATATATCTTCCAAAATTACTACCTACTACTGCCAGGGCTGTAGAACTAACACAACTGTATAAGAATTGTCTCATTTATATCCTCACTGGTGTTTACATGCTGCTGGGAGATTTGTTAATGTCCTGACTAGTATTTCCAGACATATAATTTTTTGTTGATATTTATTCATGGTGGCCCACAGGAAGGAAGAACATTTCCGTGGTATAACTAAAAGTGTAATCTGATGTCCAGATGTAAATGAAAGCAGCAATCAGTTTGAAGAACTTTTGTTACTGAAAGTGCACAACTGAGAAAGAACTGAGTTTTGTTTTCAGAACCTGTTAGTTTTACAGAATTCAAATAAAAAGGAAAAAATATTTTTCCTGTTTTTCTGATCTAATTTGCCCTGAGAATTACAACATAAAAACCTTTCCTGTATCACAGCACAGTTCTACAATAAACTAGTATTGACCTTGATGGGTTTCCATAGAAGAACACATTTGAAAATTACATTGGAATAGGGGTGAAAACTAATTTTCTGAGTATATTATAATGACCAGGTCTTTGTTTATCTACATAGGCAGTGGCTACTCTAGCTTCCTTCTGGACGCAGAAAGGACAGCTGAAATAGTTTGACAGCAAAAAATCTTCCCCAAAAGAAATCCAAACCAAAAAAAAGAACAGAAAACAAAACCGAAATGAACTAAAAAATAGTCCTTTCCCAGGCTGTATTATTTTTACTGAACATTTCTTGCAGGGCTACAAAAAAAACACTTGGACAAAATACATGAATTTATTTTTGCTCCTACAGTGCTACTTTGCCACTCTTGTTTTCCAATTCCCTGTGTCAGCCACTGTAAAATGTGACTTTATTAACATGACTACAGAGACAGGTCAGAAGAGTTTGCCCTTGTTTTAACGTATACCTTCCAGACATGTTTTCACTGGTTTTCCAAAATATTAAATTGTATTGTAATTCTGATTAATTCTGAATTCGTGATAATTTTGAAGTGTAAAGATTTGTATAACGGCATTTAACATGTGCTGTAAAAACTGGTAAAGGTAGTACTTTTAAGAAAAAATAGATCATATTATTCTAAAACCAGATTTTTAGAAGGTAAAAACACTTTCTGTCTACTGAAATAGTTCTATTCTGAAATAAATATTCAGCATTTAAGTACACTACATGCAGTGTACACTGACTGAAAACAAAATAATACACTATATACAGTGTATACTGAAAGCGAAACAGTACTCTAAAACCAAAATAGTATATTTAGGTTGTCATTAATCATTATTAACACTAATTTTGAAAGTGCTCAACTGTCATGGCAGCACTGGTATACTTGCAATGTATAAACAAGAAGGAAACATAGAATCGTAGAGTCTTTTAGGTTGGAAAATATCATTAAGATCATCAAGTCCAGCAGTTAACTGCCAAGTCCACCACTAAACCATGCTCCTAAGCACCTCATCCACACCTTAATACCTCTACTTACACCTTAAATACATCTAGTGATGGAGACTCAACTACTTCTCTGGGCAGCCTGTTCCAGGGTCTGACAACCCTTTCAGTGAAGAAATTGTTCCTAATATCCAATCTAAACCACCCCTGGTGCAACTTAAGGCTGTTTCCTCTTGTCTTATCACTTGTCACTTTGGAGAAAAGACCAACTCTCACCTCTATGCAACCTCCTTTCAGGTAGCTGTAGAGAGCGATAAGGTCTCCCTTGAGCCTCCTTTCTCCAGGCTAAACGACCCCAGCTCCCTCAGCCACTTCGCACAGGACTTGTGCTCCAGACCCTTCCTCAGCTCCGTTGCCCTTCTCTGGACACGCTCCAACACCTCTGTGTCTTTCCTGTAGTGAGGGGCCCAAAACTGAACACAGGATTAGAGGTGCGGCCTCACCAGTGCCAAGAAGAGGGCACTAGGGAGGGACAATCACTTCCCTAGTCCTGCTGTCCACACTGTTCCTGATGCAGGCCAGGACGCCACTGTCCTTCTTGGCCACCTGGACACAAAGCTGGCTTATATTCAGCCGGCTGTTGACCAGCACCCCCATGTCCTTTTCTTCTAGGCATCTTTCCAGCCACTCATCCCCAGGACTGTAGTATTGCATGGAGTTGTTGTGACCCAAGTGCAGGACAGAGCACTTGGCCTTGTTGAACCTAATCTACATCTGTAGAAAGATTTCTTTTTTTCCCACCAAATCCATAACAAAACAGAAAGAAAGGAAAAAAAGGAAATCCTGGTTAAGATACAGAGGCTTCCACTGTGTGTTTTGACAATCTTTCTGAGTTTTTGTACACTTCTAGAGATCATTCCTACCAGCAAGGAAAGGTTTGTACCCCTATCCCCACTGACTGGGAGAGAGTTGTAATATGCGATGCCTGGAGGGGCCAGGACAGAGTTACTGGAGGCCAGACCAGTGATAGAGTTCTAAAGGTATGGAAGGTGCAACCAATGAATTTTAAGTGTGAACTACATTTTCAGAAGGCTGACATATATTGAATCATCGGACATTATCAAAGACAAATATACCCATCTTCCTATACAAGGCTGCACTAGACACAGTGTGACTGAAACAACCCTTGAAGTCACAGCCATTGCCATACCTTCTGTCCCACCCACTTCCCTGGGGCTGTCTCCCTGGCACCCCACTATGGTCTC